>NW_015152770.1:14580-34151 GCF_000732505.1 Cyprinodon variegatus | reverse complement strand
GATAGATAGATAGAACATACTGTTGAACTATAGAGTGTATTTTTTGCTGTTTGTCAAACAACTTTAATTATGTCCAGAACTGGCAGATTGTTGGGGATGCCCAGCATGGTGAGGAGGAAGTAGTGTTAAAAGAAGGGCAAATGATTCATCCCGGTTAAAAGAAACTAAAATGAAAATTACTTTCTGGTGTTTATGTACAAGCCAAGCCTTGGTAAAGCTAATAAGCAGATATGAAACTGATTTCAAGGATAGATATTAAATAAGCCCTTGCTTGCCGTAGACTGCCCCTATATGACACATTTGTTAGATATTTCACCACTCAGTTCCTCAGTGCTACGAAATCAGAACCCTCTCTGTCTAATGCATATTAAGAACAGGGGTGCTGCTTTTATTTTTGCATTAATTTTGTGTGGAGTTCTTTATTGGATTCTCTGTCTTTGCACTTTTCTAAATAACTCTTTTAACTGCGTGAACCTGCAAGCGATGCTTTTACTTTGATAGTCTGGCATGAATACAATAGCATTCAAATTCCTTCTCCCTATGTATGTAAGATGCATAACAATGAAACTGTTATACAGAGAACTATTAATTAAGGTTCTTAGGATTTTATTTATTGTTTTTCTTTCTTTTTAACCTCATACATGGAAACACTGAGTTGTATTTGACTTTAGGTCGTTTTAAAGGGCTAGATGTGTTAACAACAAAGCAGGATTGGTTATTTAGCAAATGCAATCTGCAAAGAAAGTTGTAACTTTGCTTTAAAACATTCAATGAAATGTTGCTCCACTGCAAAAAGTCCTCTTGGCAGCTCAGAGCCATGTAAAGCACCTTAGTGGATGTTTAGAATACAAATGAAGTGCATACATGTCTAAGATATTGAAGGAGTGAGTTTTTTTTTCTTCTCCTTCCCACCAAGTTGCCCATCTGTCAATGGAGATACCATATGTCCTAAGCCTGCAAGGCATTTTATAATGGACACTTTATCTCTGCTGGTTTAAGAGTTGTTTTTCTGAAGTTTTTAACATTTTACATTATCCCCCTAGTTCCCAACCTTAAAATACTGTTGTGTTACCTCTCTTTCATGATATTCAACAAACAGCAGCAAGATTTAAACCACACAGCCCATATTGTATATATATTTCTGTCATAACAACTCTAAACCACCATAGCATGCTATGTCCTGTGGTTTCTGCAGACGGCTTGTTGGCAGCGAGTCCTGGGGGCCACGAGGGTTTTGGGATAGGACTTCTGAGGTTTTATCTCGGATGTGCAGAGTGCCATAAATGCCTGATCGGATTGATATCTGGAAAGCTTTTCAGTGTCTGGATTTTTGCCACGTTTCTTGAGTTGAACATGTCGGTCTAGTTTCCCAGTCATTCGGTTCATGGAAACCCTAAATCTTTGAATAGATGCATCAGATTAAGAAGGTGAGTTAGTTTGCTTTTTGTTCTAACAGGATGTTCACTGAACTTGATGTTGGTGATGGAGGAAGCAGGCGGGTGTTTTAGTTTCTCATCATTGTTCAAATAAATGTTAGAAGAACCATATCACTAGCTACCATATATTTACAGTTTGCTTTTAGGATTGATGTCCATGGGTACATACAGACCTAATTAGAATGTGATTTAGGTTGACGATGCCAAAGCCTATTAATTGCTGTTTTGGTATAATGATTTACAGCAGCTGGTAGATTAATTTAGCCTTTCATGGAAGGTAGAAATGCACTTAGAAACCGATCCGAGACAAGAAACACTGGATTTGTTTTTTTCCCTCTTTCTTTGGTCCTGATCAGTGATTGGACAGCTAAAAACTTTTTTTTTACTTATTTTTTTTTTAAATCAGTAAACACACCATGGATATAAGCACATTTCAAGATGTCTTAGTTCTAGGGGTGTCCCAATATAACTTTTTAATTTACGATGTGATACCGATATTACGCCTCTGAGTATTGGCTCATACCGATATTGATCCTTTACGATAATGGCATTAATCATGCATACTTTTATTACTTCTATTCAAGTGTGGGATAATAGAAAACAGTTGATCAGGTGATATTTCTCCAACAGAGAACAATATTTAACAACATGAGGTATAAGATCAACTGACCCCTTTCTTCTTCCCCAAAAAGTGACATGTTCTATGTGTTCTTAAATATCTAAGATTTCAGAGGCAGGCCAATGTAATCCGATATAAATATCGTGAGTATTCTAAGCATACTAATTATATTACAACTATTAAAAACATTTACTGTATGTAATTCATTCCCATGTGTGTTTTTGTATTTATTTTATGTGAAGCACTTTGTGATTTTAATCTATAAAAGGGGCTTCCTCAGGATTAGCTGCTGTAATTTGGTTTACAGCTGTTAGAAGCTTCTTCAATGGGCTCATCCGCCATTGTCTATGTTTATCCTTTTGATGGGATCGGTGAAGTCACGTAATTCCATACATGCTGCAGTGTCTTAAAGGGGAAGGAAATACAGCCACCAGCGAACACAGGCAAAACAGCAGAATTATTTACCGAATTTACCGACATGGGAAAAGTTTTGCCAGTTATCTCATTAAATCACTATAACTGTAAAAATCTGGTTTATCAACCAGCCCTATTTTGCACTGTACTGACTTTCTCACAACATTTAACGACATCAAGCTAAATGTAAAGTATTGTGGTGCTGAAGAAAATCCGCTGACCTATTATTCCTGGCTACCTTTAGCATTTTGTAAGGTGCCTTTTTTCACATTTTTATCATCACTTCCAAACACAGCAGCCCCACCATGCAGCACAGCTGTCTATAAAAAGCAAAAAGACATAAATTGCATTCTTCATCTTTGTCACCATTAATCAGTGTATATTCCCACACTGGACACTCAGTCTATAAGTAAGGTACTTCTAGTGGACAGCGCTGCAACACTGAAAGAAATTCCTTTTAAGCAGACGTCACTGATTAACCGGATGGAATGGATTTTAATTTGATAAACCGTTAATTGACTGTTAAGCGTAATTCGATTATTTGTTTATATCCACCGTACCCCAGTTGACTTTATCTACCCATAGAAGAAACCTTATGATTTTATTTGTTGGCCAGACCTCAGTGGTCTGCTCTTTTCACCGTTGGTCACTGCAGGACAGGTTATGTTGGCTGAAAGACCGCCCTTTTGATGGTGATTTGTTTAGAAACCTGTCACTCATTGCAGACCTTTCTAAACCTTGCCCGTGTCACCTCCCCATCTTTGTTGCCAAGATGCTTCTGTGTTGCCTTATCCGTGACAATGGAGTCACATTACTGATGTGAGCGGACAATAGGGCAGCATCTGCTTCTCTTTCCCACACCCCTCAGATATCTTGGCTTCCTGCTGTCACTCTCTCTCAGCGCCGCGGCATTGTGATGTTGCTGGCGGTCACGTCACGTTGCTCGCGGCACGGTCAGCAGGGTTCTTTCGCACAACGCTGTGGTGATCTGTGGCGTCTTACTTGCTGCCTGTAGAGGATCAGGGTTCTGATTTGTTCTGTTTCAGGTCATCATTTGTTTGTTCTTTGATTTTTGTTTTTGTACCAAGCATTTTTGATGTAATGCTTTAGTGAAAATGTTTTTTTTAATGCTTTGTTCATTGTGTTTTACTAAAACATAATGTTCTCTGCCTTTTCTGTAGGTGCAGTGTGTGGTGTAAATAGAACGGGATTCAGAAGATAAACTTGCTGGTTTCACTGCTGAGGACCCACTAGAACGGTGAGTCCCAAACTGACACATGTCAGACATTTACTCCAAGACATTTTGATGTGATTTATATAGATGGGTATATTTCTGGCTGGATGGACAAACCACAAAGCTGACCTTAGTCCACTTCATGTGAACAGACTGTAATTTTTATTGCTCATGGACGACCAATTTGCCCTTCTAAGCATTTATCTCTTTTTTTTTTTTATGCCTCTGTTTTCTGAAAGGCTATATTTGCAGTGTGGCGGGGGGTGCTGTAACTCAGATGCATTGCCCAAAAATTACTCAAATCCCCTGAACACTTGCATGCTGTACATCTGTTACATATATTAGAAATAATCTGATACATCAGCCGATATTTGCATTGTTTTATCTTCTATCGTATCGACTGATAAGTACATGCGTTCCCCGATTCCTATGCTCATTTTGAAGCATTGCAGCTTCCTCCCTTCTTCATTGTTTAGTTTGATTTATTAGCAAATGTTTCTCTTCTAGAAATTAACAGTTGCTTAACATTTGTTATTATTGTCATTTTCTTTGGTAAACAGAGGAGAAGGCAATATCAGCCGAAAAAATCTGCCTATTCTGTGTCATTATAAGCGTAAAAAAACGGGTTGCAGCTTTAGCGCTACGTTTTGCTTCCAGTGCAGCTGCAGGTCTTTTGTGGTAATTCTCTATCAGCTTTTTACGACAACATGGTGACATTTCTGTCCATTATTCTTCTGAAGGAACACAGGTTTAGTGAGGCTCCACTGAATGCGCCTGTTAACAGAGTTTTTAAGCCTTTTTAAATCTCTTCAGTTAAATTTGTCTGTTTTGAGGAAATGTATTTTATTAATGTATCCCCACATCATGATGCTGCCAGTTTTTAAGGGGCGGACCCATTCTTCTGGTTTAATTTAGCATTTTTTTCTAAGCCTACTCTATAAAGCTTCAAACTCAACGCTAATTCTGACATTTTGAATCGGAAAAAGCTTCCTGGATGGAAAGTGAAACATCTTCAAACATGGAAACAAGTCCAGTGGATTGTTTTTAAAAAAAAAAAAAAAAACTTTTTTGAATGCCATTTTTTAAAATGTGTTTAATTCCAGTCTCATCTATCCAGAACAATCCGATGTCAGGAAGGACTTCTAATGACTTTCTTTCATCTGTGGATTTCCTCTTGCCACTTTTTCTTAGACTTTTTATAGATGATGTTGACTTTTTAGTAGAAACTCCGTTCAAAGCTGTAGATCTCTGCAGTTAATGACAGGCTCCTCCTTTAATGCCAGTCTGCTCAGGTGGGAGAAACACTAGACATGGCAAACGGGGAAATTTTTGTCCAGTTGTGCTCTTCTCTTTTTGTTTTCAGAAGACAGATGGAATAAGGCTCTGTGAGATGCCCGGAGCTTGGAATATGATATTCTTTATAAAGTGTTTTCCTTCTCTATAAAGTCAAATATGAATCAATAACATTTATTTTGTTATAGGTTCTATTGTGAAAAATTGTGAAAAAGTTCAAGTGGAATGGATTCCTTTGTGAGGCACTAAGGCACCAGATGCCAGCACTCATCTCTTCTCCGTGTTCAGTCTTGCAGTGCACTGAATGGATGCAGTTTACTCTCCCCTTTTTCATGCATCATATTTCTGAGTGGAACAACTCCTATCACAGTGTGTCTCCCCACCGGTGTTGCTATTTTTAGCGGCGGCTTAACTATCAAGGGATGCTGCTGCCGTCCTCCATCCCTGTTTGTCTGTTTTTTTTCCAGTTCTCCTCCATCAGCCGATGTGTCAAAACGTTTCCCCCTTTTTCTCTGAATGTTTGAAGTAGAGAAGAAGTGGAAATAAATGTGTGTGTGTGTGTGTGTGTGTGTGTGTGTGTGTGTGTGTGTGCTGGATAAAAAAAACAACAAAGAAACATAAACTGACCACATGCAAATGGTGGAGTGTTTGTTCAAGTGAAGCTCAAACTGCTTGAGTCATGAAAACGAAGCCAAATAAAATAGGCTTTTGTGTCCGAGATGTTTTAATGGTCAGCGGGAGCTGAGGATGCCGTTAGTTTTCAACACTTCAAAAGAATAAAAATAATTGGCAGGGTCTGATTGATGGATTGATCTTTATTTTCTGTGTTTTTAATCATTTAATTGATCTCTTTCTCCTCTTGCTTATTGAGATTTGATCACAGGTTCTCATTGGGGTGAAAATGTTATCCTAAGTCTATTTGAAGTGATCTTTGATTGCCGTTACAGCTTCATCTTTTGACGTTGTTGCTCCATCTTGCTAGACGATAAACAGATAATTACCAAGCTGTTTGAAGAAATCTGCTCTTTGACAAGTTTTTGATCCCGTTGCCGTGTTGTTTGGCAGAACTGTGACTAAGCCAACTCTCTCTCTCGCAGACGAGAAGCAATCCCACACATGGATTTTATCAGGATGCCTCACTGTTAACACAACAGGACCCACGGTAGCTTTTCTTTTTCGGACAAATGATTCTCCAGATGTCCCAAACAATCAGTAGGAGGATTCATCACAGAAAATCACTTTTGAACTATTGCACAAGCTGTCCAGCCTTGTTCTTTCTGCAGGATTTCAATCTCCTTAATGTTTTCCTTTTTGGAGAACTGTGGCTTTGTTCTTGTTCTTATTTTCCTAAGGCTGTAGTTGAAAAGTCTTTTTCTCATTAGGTAGAAAGATAACATGTGCTCATTAACAATTTACATTATGTAGAAGTTTCTGTTATATTGCATTTTTTTTGTTTTTGCTGCATATCCTAACATAATTAAATCTTATTGAAAACTGGATAAATAAAAATGGATCTCTTCTGCTGCACCAAGTCTGCATATTAGCACACAACCGTCTGTGTTCATCAAACATGCATCTAGATGTTTCTCTGAGCGCCTTTTTAGAGTGAAACTAAGCAAACATGCAAATTGTCTAAGTTTAGATTGAATTCAAGAGATTTACAAAAAATTATAGCGGCTTTATCTTTGGTGTCGGCACAACTGCGCTCATCATGCATGACGCTTGTGTTTCTGCTGCCAGTAAAAAAAAACATTTCCAAAACATCCAAACCACTGTTTTCCTATATAAAGTACCATATTTTAAAAACAGGAGAACTTTGTAAAATCACATCTGTGCTGCTATATTGTTAACTAGAGCTTCTTTCCTACACAGTAATTTGACAAGGCGAATGATTTGACAAGTTGGTCATTGACCTGAGAAAGAGAAATCAGTGGACTAGCTCTGCACTGGTGGCAACAGGAATCTATAGCCTCAGCTCATGATGATCCTGGAACTTGCTCAGTCTACCTCTATGGCGTCACATTTATTTCAAAATGCCCGCGAGCAAAATAAACATACTTGCATTTATGTTAAACTACTTCTGCACATGGTTTATCTAACGCTGCACAACAAAAACACACATGCGCAAGAAACTGCTGCTCCGAGAGGCAAAAATTGCTCTCTGCGTGCGCCTGAGCTCCTCCCAGGGGCGCTAGGGATCATGCTGGGGATCTCACAGCTCTCACAATTTTATATCCAGCGACAAATTTCGAGGATGGCTACGCTCTTGAAAGCATCTCCGGCCTTGGACAGATTTTTCTCCTTGTGCAAAGGAAAATGTGTTTTGACTGGTTGGGTGGAGACAAAGGTCTTCTGTAAGCCTCCTCTTGATTACACATAAAGTAGTGTCATTAGGCCTTTGACTGACAGCTCGTCATTCATAACTGACGATGACTGCTGGAGGCGGGACAGTGGCGGAGGCTTCTCCAAGGTTTGCGTTACGTGGGGTAAGTGGTAAGCGTCAGTCAAAGGCTTCCTGACACTACTTCCCATGTGATTATGTCTGCAAGGCCCAATCAGGAGGAGGCTTTCAGATTAGGTTTGTCTCCGCCCAACCTGTCAAAACATATTTTCCTTTGCGTGACGTTCATCCGTGATTTTGTTGTGCGATGGTAGATAAACCATGTGCAGAAGTAGTTTAACATACATGCGACTATGTTTATTTTGCTCGCGGGCGTTTTGAAATAAATGTGACGCAATATCCCTCTCTCCAACTTCCTCTCTTCGAAGTTGTTAGATATAAAAAATATAAAAATAATGATAAAATTATTAATACATTTTTATTTTCACAAATTTCCTTACACCTGCCCCTTTTTAAAAGCAGTGTGCAATATGCAAACTTTTCAATTTCTAGCTCCCTAAAAATCTTTACACAAACATATGTATAAAAACCCTCTCCACACAAAACAATGCATTTTCTTCACATATATAAAATATAGCTAAAGCCACCTAAAACCATGCCTGCACAAAGCTGCCAGATAAAGAGGGGTTTCTATCATAGAAGTTGCAGTAAAGTGGAATTTTATTTGTGGCATCTTGTTTGGGTCTTGATTCATGCTAGAGACTAAACAGCATGACGGCACTAGAGGATAATAAAGCTGCATTTCCATTGGTTTAATAAAGTAGTCCCTGTTTGTGTTGAGCTGCAGCTCACATCCAGCTGCTGTTATTGACACAAGGAGACAGTTATTGTCGTCCCTCTGCGCCTCTTAAACAGTCCTATTGCTCCTTCTGGACGGTGTGGGCAGTGAGCTGACAGGTAGAGGAGGGCCACCGCCTTGTGGAGATCCTGATGAGTGTGGCTCGCATCCGGGGGCATTCCAGTGATCGCCCACCCCTCCCTGCCCTCTTTTATATATCCCAGTGGAAAAGCGGGGAAAAAAGTTAAAGGTCATCAATGATTGTCGTCAGTTTTGTCTGTTTTCCTACAAGCGCTTTTTGCATTTGTAGAGGTCTAACCAAATTGTTATCCTGCATACATATTTGCTTGCTTTTCGTTCCTAATTAAGAAAAGAAAAACACATTTGCGTGCATGCAGACACTCGTGTTACAGCGGCTGTTATTTTTAAACAATGCCAGCACCCTGTTCTGTGTGGGTTTTTATGGCAGCAAAGTTTCTGCCTCCTGTGTTGTTGAGGAGCGCTCCTGCCCTCCAGCCTGCACCTCTCCTCCATTATTCTAATGAATATTTAGTGCACCGTTGGCAGGAAGGCCACAACTCATCCTGCTAAAATACGACAAGCTGCTGCGAGGTCGGTAAGACGAGCGTTTGACAGCCTTTAACGCTGCTGCTCTGTTTCTACTGTATGAGCGTCTCAGTTGGCTGGGGGTGTGCAGAGTGACATACATTTCACATTTGGCTGTCATAAACACACACAGCAACAAAAAAAGTTATATCTGATTTTTTTTCTTTTTAGTTTTTGAATTTAATTTGTGATTTTTAAATAAAGTTGATATTTTTGCTCGACAAGCTGTTATTCTGACATAAAAATCAGTCAGACAGTTTTATATCTTAGTCTCTCTTTCACAAGAGCAATGCTTCCTTTAAGATCAGAATGAAGTGATTTCTGTCTTTGCTTCCTGTGGTTCTGGCAGTTTTCTACCGTTGGCTCTGGAAGATTGTTGTCATTAATCTTTACTGTAGCTATGGAGTTTACTTCAGAACTGCTGCTGGGCCGATTCCAGTTTCACCCCCCACCTCCTCATTCTTTGCCCTTTGGGTTGTATATCTCTGCTTTCTAGCCTACATGATGGGTACCTTGATACGCTGCCAACAACCAGGGAATTTAAAGATACAGGCACACCAAAAACGTCGTGATACACTTTAAATCTCCCACTCAGCCCTGATTCAGTTACAGTGAGTACTTTTGATGCATTTAAGACTCTGTGTAATGGTATTTAATAAATAAGGGAGAGACAACTTTACAAAACGTATTGATAAATTAAAGAAAAATGTTTTTCCATTAACGATCTTATGCTGCTGTTTAAGTACAATATTCATCAGAGAAAGGAGAAGCCGTCTCTCATTCACTGGGTTGTGGTTTGTTTCTAGCATCCTTCTACCATTCTGATGCACCCCTGGGCAATGCACTAAGCCACGAGTTGTCTACTAGTTTGCGCACTAATGTATATAGGTTTGGGGTTTTAAAGTGGAGCTAGATGAATATTGCTTCAGAGCAAATCCCTTTGCAACATTGTGCAGAAAATCTTACTGAAAACAAAAATATAACATTATCAAAGAAGTCATTGATATGATAACATGAGTGTAAAACAGGTTAAATGATATGTAGACTCTATAAAGATGCGACAAAATATCAATAATAACTTACAAGAGCCAAAATGCTAATATGTTAGCCAAAGCTAGGGCATATATAACTCGTCTGTTCTACTTAACGCCCTCTAACAGTGTGTTTACGCGAGAACGTTTGTTTTCATGGGCCACTGAAGTAGGGATGGGAATCGAAAACCGGTTCCTGTCCAGAACCGGTTCCGTGTGTTCCAATTCCATGGCACTGTTTGTCAGCTCACTTAATGATTCTCTTTTTGATTCCAGGCAGCACCAGAGCCTAGGGCTCTGGGCAGCATGACTTACATCACATTTTTTATGCAAGTTACGCACGTGGCATTCGGTAAGCTAGTACAACATGACAAGGCTTAAGTCTAGAAAAGCAAAAAAAAAAAAAAAAAATGGCAACCAATCTGGTAAAGCGATTGATAGTTTGCCTTCATTTTAAGGAAGAGAAAGATGGCAACAAGGAGCTTTGCAATCATTGCAAAGTGGCAATTGCATCTGCGGAAGGAAATGCATCCAACATGCGGAAACACCTGCGCACACAACATGACACACACTTTAACGAATGCTGTGTTTTTGATGCTTCCGGACAGAAGCTAAAGTTACGACCAGCATGGAAGGCAACTCTGGTGGTAAGTAGCTAGTTTTATATCACTGGCTGTGCTTAATGTGGTTCCTAGTAAATCATATGCCATTTCTGGAAATAAACCAGTTTCCTACCTCTCTTTGGGGTTATTAAGGGAGTGTGCCTTTCTCTTTAATCCAGCCCTTCATTGCTAGCCTGTTTAATTAGAACTACTTGTAGCGGGAATTCTTACGTGATGCCAGCTTTTGCAATGGAAGTAACGAAACTTCCAAGAAGTTGCTCCGCAGTATAGGGAGCGAGAGAAAAGTGACACTTGTTTATTTAAATCAGGTGTTTGAGTTAATTTCCCGAAATTGTAAAGTAATGCTTTGTCATTAAACGAAATCGATAATTCCTTATCGAATCGTTTCTGCCCATCTCCAGCTGTCTATGGGCGAGAGGCGGGGTACATCCTGGGCAAAACAGAAACACTCACACCTAAGGATGATTAAGAGAAGCCAATTAACCTAACAGTCAAATTTTTGGACTGTGGGAGAAAGCCAGAGACCCGGAGAGACACATGCTCAGGGAGAACATGCAAACTTCAGGCAGAGAGTGCTGGGCCGGGATTCGAACTGGGATCATCTTGCTGCAAGGAGGCAGTGCTACCACTGTGCCACTGAGCAGCAATCAGGGAGTTGGAATCCTAAAAATTTGATCAATTCCCGGCCCTACACTTAAGTGTAGTTTTACAAAACGCTTAACATGGAGTAAACTGCATATTTTCTCCATCCAACTCCATGCTTAGGCTAGCAACAGCAGTTATAGGAGCCTGTGTGTTTACAGGGAGGGGAGGCAAAGAGCAGCTCAGTGCTGTGAAAGGGAGGGACAGAGGAGCAGAATCAGCGGCCGGCTGAAATTTCTTTCAGATGTTTGCAGCAAAATAGAATTTTTTATATTGGCCACATTTTGGCCGATGTCAATTACTGAGCTAGACTCTAAAATCAACCCACCGATTAATGGTCGGGATCTAATGCAAACCATAACACATTTAATGACATTCTGTACTTACCCATGGGATTACGTCTGTTGTATAAAAAAATAAAAGTTTAAATGGCAATCTTGTCTGAGCAGCAAATGAAGCTTACTGAATACATTGACGGACCCTCTAGTCTATAATCGGATTGTGGTTTGTAGAATCATACCCATGCTGAATTGTTTTGCCTAAAAAGTTTGATTTATTGAATCAGTTATAGATAAATGTTCAATGCTTCATATATGTTGCATAGAATACAGACTTAAAAGCTATTCCATTTCTGGTAATGGTGTACCTTTATGCTGTCATTAGCTTGTATTGGTTATTAGGTATCTTCATCTTAATTCTTAAGGACTGAGCTATAACTGGGTTCACACTTTTTTTAGGTTTGTTTCAATAATACTCATTCTAAAATGTATTTTCTTCTCAGTGCAGCAAGAACGCTGCCTGATAAGATTTAATTGCCTTGCCAAAAGTAACTAGGCCATCCATATTTCATCGCTGTCATGTCCTTAGAGATTTTCTGTACATATGAGAAGTGCAGCAATAAAAATGGGACCTGGTAGAAGAATGACCTTAGGTCCAGCAGCTGGGAACCATATTTCAGGATGGTGTGGTTGTGCAGACGTCACAGAACGACCTTGACGCTGCATTTTTGGAAGGGTTTGCTTTGCTGCAGGATGAGTCAGGATCATTGCATTATACAGTAGATGTATGATGAGGCTAAACTCAGAGCAGATTCCATTCATTTCAGTTCAGTTCAAAAACTCTGTGGTGATTCCCAAAGGGAAATTTTATGTTTAAAGAGGTTTATCTGTTTGGGTTTGAAATTGAAGGATCAGTGTCCCTATAGACCAAACTGGAGCAAGCAGATTCTAATTGAAATATCTGAATTAACCCTCCAGCTACCCTTTAGCCGGGCGTACACTGGGCGATTTTGGGGCGATTTTCCAGTCATGCGAGAATCTGTCGATCGGGCCTACTTTCAGCCTGATCGTGAGTCGTGTAGTGTACATGGGGTTACGAGCGGCGATCAGCCTCTCACGACCACCTTCCAATCAGGAATTGTGAGGTCGTCAAGGGCAAATCTCTAAGTGTGAAAACAAGGATTCTTCTTTTTATTCTTTCTCTCAGATGTAAACACATGGCAGCATGGCAGGGATGCAATGAGTGAAATGCAGTTCTGTCTGTAAACTTGACAGACCGTAGTAGCCACGTTTACTCAGCCATGTCTTTTTTCCAAATACGTTGTCGCCTTTTCTGTTTAGGGCTTTCCGACGTGGTTTTTAGTCGTACAGTGTGAGCAGGCAGATCGCATCAGAGTGTCGGGCCGAACATAAATCTTGAGCTGTGAACTCACACTGTACGACTAAACCCTGCGATTAGTCGTACAGTGTGAGCAGTAGCTGCGTGCAACAACTGAAAAAAAAATCGCACAGTGTACACCAGACTTTAGCCTGATGCCTTGAATGGACTGATTATCTCACTTTTTAAGGATTCACTGTTTTTAACTGTAAACTCTTGTTTTAAAGTTCAAGAAGCTGTCATCTTCTGTCTTCAGTAATCATTTTTGATTAAGTATTCCAGTTGATTTTCCTGCCTTTTTTAAATGTGAACACCAGCAAAAAAGGATGATTGTAGTTTTTATAGGATAGGGATCCATGCAGAGCTGGGTAGAGGACTAGAGAACCAGGTTGACATTTTTAGTCTCTGAGGACATTTAATGACAAATAAGCATAGGGTTCCTCATAGTTACTTTTGCTTGATCAGAGATTCTTTTCAGATCTACTTCATTAGAGTCAAGTGGCCCAAATTGGGATAAGAACCAAAGTCATTTTACACACGGTGTAGGTTTATATTTTTTAAAAATATTTCACACAGTTAAATTCTCATGTAAACCTGAACTCTAGCTTATTTGTGGCAATATTTTATTTTAATTAATAAAAAAGCTCTATAACTGCGGTAATTACAATGTTCTCCAATGGTACTTTGGGTATATTAGTCAGCTGACTGCTTTTTAGGAAAGGTACCAAGTTACTCCTTATGCGCGACAAACTATTCTCTAACTTTTTATAGAAGTGACCAATATATTGTTCTTGCTGATAACAACAGGCAAAGAAATAGGATCTAGATCAGAGACGTCAATCTCTAGTTTTTGATGGTCAGTATCCTGTAACATTTTGACATTTACCAATCTATACCAAAATGTAATTCTTTAGATTCAATGTATATTTTTTATGAGAACTTTTTTGGTACTTTTCACGTTACAACTATCATCCATCCATCTGGAAGGAGGAAACTCTAGAAATTTCAAGTGAAAATGTTGAAACCATGATCTGATGTAGAAACAAAATATCAGAACCTGATTGAAATTTCAGGAATTTTCCAAATAAGTTTGAATCATTGCTCCAATCCGGCTGATATTTTAGGGATTGCATATGTGTAGGACCCTCCACAGATCTACCAAGTTTGAAGTATGTGGCTTTAATACTTTTAGAGATAATTGGAGTCAAAGATGCTATTCGAGGCCAGAAATGCAAAAATTACATGGATTTTCCAAATAAGTTTCCTCTAGAATCACTGCTCCAATCCGGCTGATGTTTTAGGGATGGCATATTTGTAGGACCCTCCACAGATCTACCTAGTTTGAAGTGTGTGGCTTTATTACTTTTAGAGATAATTGGAGTCAAATATGCTATTAGAGGCTAAAATGTCAATTTTTTCATGCATTACCCAGCTTCAAAAGACGATTACTCACTAGCTGCAGGATGCCCCCTTGTGGAACTTTTTTCAAAGAAGTTGAACTATTTTAATTCATAAAAACCATAATTAAAAGTATTACCCAAGATGCTGGAACGGAACTCACTTTCTAGCCACTTTCTGAGAGCTTGCCTATGGCCTAAAAGAAAAACGGCGTAAGTCGCTCTTAGATAAGTTGCACATCCATCTAAACTTGCTTTCACTGTTGTACTTTCATTGTATATGGTTTTAATTAAGCTTAGGTACACGGACAGATATATTTGATCGTAACTCCGAACAATGTGAGGATTTCATAGTTCAGAAATTTTTTTTACTGAGGAGGAAATAAGGTGTTTTTGGATAAAACCAAAATATTTACATGTTATTTTTTTAAGACTCCTTGAACACATCCTGCTCTGTGTTTAAAAAAAAAAATCACATCCACTGTTATGTAAAACTGTCCATCTCCTTGTTTTGGCTGGCCTCTCTTTAGATGCCGTAGCAGCATATGTTGTCTGATCTTAATGAATGCTGCGATTCAAAATGTGACGGCGTGATTAACATGAATGTCTGTGAGTGGAATCGGCGTGGATAGTGCTTGCATTCCTTCACACTTTGCACCCACACTGAGCTGATCTGCTTCTCACTTTCTTCATTTATTTTCATCTTCACAAGCTGTATTTTTTGCGGACAAGCATGTGCTTTAACGTCGTCCTCATCTGCGACCAGATGGGAGACGGACGGCCAAATGCAAAAACAGCAGGATCCTCGAGGCAGGTCTAATACAAAAAAAAACCGTCCCTGCAGAGCGGGTCTGCTTCATGTTTCAGTGACATGTGTTTTCCACTGGATGTACTGCAGATAGGACTTTGATTGAGTTTCTTGTTACTACAATGGAAGGGTTCCTATACTCAAACATCAGCTCTGTGTGCTTCTTGGATAAATACTGAGCTCAGTACTACGCTTTAGTGCTGTCACGCTGTGTATATAGTCAGTGTGGGTGTAATAATACAAATGTGGCATTTTGATTGATCAGTATCTACTCAAGTGTAACTGTTACTACATGTCTGTGTCAGTATTTTTTTAAGTGGTTAATATTTAGAGTTGACTGCCTGTGCAAGTTCCAACCTACATCGCTTTATTTCATGCAATAACATTTCTGGGAATCAGTTTTGAGTCATTTATTTCCTCATTTTACATTCAGGAGCCCAAAATCTAGACTTTTTTTTTTTTTTTCGTTATTTTGTTATTTCACTTTCTGTCAGGTTCTATGCTACAGCTTTTTTACCTTGACCTTTGATAATTAAAGGGAAATGCCGGTTTCAAGAGCCCAATGTAAAAAAAACGGTGTTTCCCTTTAAAGCAAATAAAAAAAAAGGGCCCAGTATTGTTAACGCAAACACAGAGCAAAGAACCAGCTTTGATTGGATTTTTAGAAATTTTTTGGTCAGCAGCCTATCCCAATAATACAACTTTTGTTTTTTTTGCCAAATCTGTCATCTACAATGATATAATTTATTTAGGAGAGTTTCCAATATGGAATCGTTTCGCAGAATCAGAAAAAGCTTTATTGTCAATTATTGTTTTACATAATTGAGAAAAGAATGAGACAAGCAACAATACAGTTCACATAAACAATTGTTTGTGAGAGTAGAGTATTAAATTTACAAATGGAAGTTTTATGTAGGAGTTTTATGAGTTTTATTGAATCCAAGTGGAACTTATGGAAAAACAAGAGTCAAACTGTCACATATGGTGAAGATCATCATGTTTTAGGTTGTTTACAGTCAAGTAAGTTAGAATTAGACTAACTTTGTCATTTTCTATGCACAGGATGTATTCAGCATGAAATTTTATTGTACACGGCTCAGGACAATGTAATAAAAATAAAATGAAATAAGATAAAAGCACAATATTAAGTACAGCAGCAATAGGAACTTTTCATATTGTAAAAAAAAAGTTTCCGGTGCAAAATAACATATATATACTTAATTTCCTCACTATATGTATATATGTGTATATATACATATAGTGAGGAAAGTAAGTATTTGAACACCCTGCGATTTAGCAAGTTTTATGGTAATCTCAGTAAATTATCTCTTCCTGTACAGGAGAAGCTTTATTAAGTAGGTATTTTGGATTCAGGTGGGCCTACAGGCTGCAGAGAAAGCAGTTTACACACACACCATTGCTTAGCCCACTAATCAGCTACTGTACCGAGTCAAATCAGATTGTTGTGGTCTAAACCAATTTTCTTTGCAACCTTACCCCTGCCATGACTGCTTAAATTCCCCAGCAAGTGTAGCAACAGGGAAAGGTTATGATTTGATCCTACTCACCTTGATCAGATTACACACTAGAATTAGTATAATTACAGCTGTCACTGATTAATGGCCAAGCTATAATTAGAGACGCTGCATCGAGGAAGTGTGTTTTAGTGCATGTGTGATAATAATAATGAATGTGCATTTAAGGAGTTTTTTTTTCTTTTTTTGTATCCACCTTAATAAGTATAATCATTCCTTTATTTTAATGTAGATAAACAGGATTTATCAGCCCTCAATGTTAAAGTAAACCAATCAAACTTGCACACTAAATAACCTGAGTCTTGGATGGTATATGGGGGGACGGTCTTTCTTAAAGACAGTAAAAGTTTGAAAGGTTTTAAAGAATAGATAAATAAAAACACATTTATCACACATCACAGAAAACAATAGTTTGGGTTTTTAACCCCTATTTTCCAGATTATGATCATCTTTAAAAATTGTTATTATTACAGAATGATAAACTGTCAAGTATTTAAGTGTTGCATCAGTTTTACATGATTAGACGTCCAAACTAGTAAGCTTATTTTAGTTGTTATTTTCCTTATAACAGTACTTTTATTATTCTGAAGGAAGCGTTAAAGGAAATACACCAAATGTCAAGCCCTGTGGGACTCAATTCTTTTTTAGCATACGCAGAATTTTAGCATGTTTCAATAATTGTATTAAAGTTTTCATCAGATAAAATTATGATGCTGTATATTATTGTTTATATAAATAATCAGAATTAGATTTAAGGTTTGTACTTCACACTATTGCTGACACTGGCTCATGCTTGTCATAAATTTTTAACCATTTACAACTCTGTTAAATTTATTTCATATATATATATATATATATATATATATATATATATATATATATATTTTTTTTTTTATGCAACAGTGAAAAAAATAATAGTTGCAAAAGCAAGAACCTTTATGGTGCCCATTATTTTTATTATATGCTTGGAGGAATTTAAGATAATAATCCTGGAACATTTGTGGTCAAATTTCTGCCTGGCTTCATTCAATTCAATTTAAAAACATTCTTCAAAAATACAGAGTTTATATAACCAGCCTGTCAGACCATTGCTGCTCTTACTGCTTCAAACTGAGGAGGGTTTAAAATGTGCATTAACAGTTGAATCAGATGCCATTTTACATTTAATGTAGAGATATCATTTGATTAAAAACTACATAGAAGTCTATTTTTGCCACTGAGTTGATTAGTCCTGTGGTCATCTGTCCATCCACCCATCTGTCTGTCCATCCGTCCGTCCATCCATCTATTCACACTCAGAAAGAAAAACTTTTATTGCTTAATGTCCCCACAGTGATGTCAGGGATTCCCAGTGAGCCCTTTTCCCAAATGCTGTGTATCAGCTTTTGCGCCAGATGACACTGATCCTGACTTCCCAACACTTCTTCAAACTTCTGAAATCTGTAACCTCATTGGGGCGTATTGCATCGACACTGAAAGGAGTAGCTGCCAAATATCCAGTATATATTACTGAAAAGTGATTTCAAACACATAGACACCTTATCAAGCGTCTTCTGTCCACATTCTGAGCCAATGCTGATGAATCAGAGCCTTACTAAGGCTGCGCTTTACGCCGACTAGACGGATCGTATGGAGCTGAACTAAGGTAACCAGAAGCAAGGGGAACGGGAGCGATAAGAGACTGAGCTGCAGGGTTTCAAATATTAATAACGTGTAAATCGGACATAGTGCATGCATGAGCTGTTTGTGTGCACTCCAGGTTTTCTACAAGCTCAGCAACCCCCCCGACCATGACAAGGCGAACCTCTCAGCCCCTGAACAGACTTGGTCAAGCAGAATGGAGACGTGGGCAAATGGATAGAGGGCAGAAATAGATTACACAGATACTGTTGTTTGACAGAGCTGTGGTAAACATGGTCTGGTTGGGCATTTTCCACCAGGGGCCTATCTATATGATATGATCTTTGTTCCAGGAATAAAGATTAAAATCTAAAAATAAATATTTAGTGAGGTGGGAAGTAGATTAAATATATGCACTTAATGTGATTACACTGCATATTATCATTGCTCTCGGGGGTCGATCTGACTTTTAAAGTTAACATGGATAGATTTATATGTGATAAAAGCCATTCCTCGTTTTCTCCTCCCTCCCACGGTTCATATGAGTAGGATAGAAAAGCAGCAGCTTATCTGTTTATCTGGTTGTTTTCCAATGAAATACTTAACCTCCTACAGTTGGCAAAAAAAATAATAAATCTGGCTGATAGTTTTCTTGATGCATCACAATATCATGGCCTTTTGGAGGGAGTTATTACCACACACAGCTACTTTATCACTTCTAAATAAGTTAGATCAGCCCGCATCCCCATGTGTGTTTTCTTAAATATATTTAGCACTTTTGGCACCAGGGAGAAACATGCAGGTTTCGCTCACAATACATGCTAGTAAATTTAAACTGCTTACAGATTCTGTAAATTCAAATATAGGATTTCCTTTTAACCTTTAACCCTTTATAGGGCATTCAGTGAAAGACTATCTAAATTTCAAGCAAAGAGTACACTGCAAAAAAACTGGAATCTAAGTAAGTCAGTCTTTCTTAAAATAAGTGATTTTTTTCTTGAACTGAGCAGGTGAGATACTTTGCAAATGGAATAAGAAAATTTACATTTAAAATAAAGGAAAAAAATGCAGTCTCCTATTTAAATTGCATAATATCAAATAATCTGATTTTAAGGATAGAAATGCTCCTTCAACTGGGAGATTTTCTTATTTACACTTATCTTAAGACATTTTCACAAATTTATAGATCATTTTTGTAGTGCTTTATTGGAATCCAGGACAAGGCCTTATTACCTTTGTAACATTCAAAAAATATGCATATTTTGATGACATAGATGAATGTAATAATGGTAATGTAATAACAAGAAACGGCAACTTGCCCGTATAAATTAAGAAAAATAACAAACGTGCTTCTATAAGAAATTCATGAAAAACACTGAGAGTGAAAGAAATGGCACTCCATTTGTAAGGGGTATGCAAGTGATCAAAAATGGTAACTTGCCCTATAAAGGGTTAAGGTTGTTTACAATTATCTAAAA
>NW_015152770.1:0-13223 GCF_000732505.1 Cyprinodon variegatus | reverse complement strand
AACACATGACCTGTGTTGGGAAATAGGTTCTTGTAGAGCTGGTCATAGCGCACAAAAAATTGTTCTGTCATTAATGAAAAAAGCTTAGCCGAACCACAGGAAAGTGGATTAGATCTTTGGAGAGTCAATATTAGACCATATTGATAAAATGTGTCTGGAGATCATATTTCTTTTTCTCCAAACAATCAAACGTGTTCTGCACAACGCCATGTTAGACTAAGCAAAATGTGTGAGAGGGGCATCGGTTTATTACTTTTTTTTAGAGAGCAGTAGATTAAAACTTGACTTAAATCTGAACATTTATTATTTTTAAATCATAAAGAAAAAGAATTAATCAGCATTTGAGTTGAAAGATGAAAATTTTAAGCTTAAAAAATCAACAAGAACAGAACTAGCAGATCTGCTAGATCTAACAGATCTAGCATTTCTAGATACCCATTTGTCGTCTCAGCATCCTATTTGGGGAGAGTTATGATTCAAGCTGTGTGTGTGTTTTATTAGCTCCATTGAATGAGTAACATTTCCAATCTGTTGGGACGTCGTCCGCACCCTGTTGCAACACAACCACGTCAGCGGCGTGAGTTTTGCCGTCACAGTTTTTTCTGGATTGATCGCCGTTATGCAAGCGTAATAGCAATGCCAAATCGACATACTGCTGCACACATGCAGACACATACACTTTCTCTCTACCACACACACATGCACTGCCAAAATGTTCCAGCTGGTAGGCTGGCACTTTTTATCAGAGCCAAACCACTTGGATAGGACCGCTACCAATATGTTGTGTTTTTTAAAGGAAAAGTCATTATTATAGGATTAATCTTTATAGTACAAAGAAGTTTGGCAGGGAACAAGACCTGCATTTCTCATTATATGAAATATTACAGAAAGTCAAGGTTGATTTCAAGGGTAAATACTCCTTAACTCCTTACCACATCTCACTTATTCTTTGCCTCTAGGCAGCCAGGCTTTCATATAACTGCTTTAAATGTGGTCAGCAGCTCCCAATGTTTTTAAAGGTCCTTTAAAGGTGTTTTTCTTTTCACATAGGCTGCTCCTAAACTCATTAGTAGCTGAGCTGAATTGACTTCAAAAGTTGAATTTCTGGCTCTTGTTGCTTTTAGATATTTATGATACACAAAAGCATCTTTGAAGTTAACAGAGAATTCCTGCTAAAATGAAAAATATCGAGATGATAATGAGGACAAAAACACCTTGTGTGTGGAACTAGTGTATTTGTTATCCCACCAGTCAACATTGATGTGTTCTACTTTGTGTTTTGTTGAGGAAAGGACCTGGACCACAGCATCTGTCGCTTTTTAAAGCAGGTTGATGGCAGACATCTTCGTACAAGATGCGCAAGTTAGCAGCGATCACACGGAGAAACCCCATAACTGATAAAGAAAAGTGTTTGCTCTAAACCTGTGGAAAATTCACCTATCTTGACAAACGTATATTCCAAGTATTGGTTTATTTGTTGGCTTCTCAGCGCAACAGTGGGTAGCATTGCAGCAAGAAGGTTCCGGGTTCGATTCCCGGCCTGGGGTCTTTCTGCATGGAGTTTGCATGTTCTTCCTGAGCAAGAGTCGGTTCTCCAGCTTCCTCCCACAGTCCAAAAACATGACATGACTCTATTGTCTTCTCTAAATTCTCCTTGTGCGTGAATGGTTGTTTGTCCTGTTTGTCTCTGTGTTGCCCTGGAGACAGGCACCAGTGTGACAGAAAATGGGTGGATTGATGGTTTTCTGTTTTTGTATAACTGTAAATGGACAGTTAATGTATGTATCTAATGACTTAGAAGTATTCATGCTACGGATACAAGTTTCATCCACCACACGTTTAGGTTTGGTAAGTATAGCTAACACTTTATTACTTGTTTTCTGCTTGACTTTGGCAGAATTCAACATATATACCATGTACAGCCTTCTCCTTTGTTGGTTATATCCCGTTCTATTTGTAGCCTCTGTATGAATAATGAATCCAATGAAAAGAACAAAAGGTGTCCTGTTGAATGATGCATGTGGATTTGAATAGATATTTGCAGCTGTGTTTAAGTGCACTTAGAAAGAGTCAGATGACATTATGCCCCCTGGATGGTTGATCTGGCATCTTTATTCGACTGCTGAGTCGTTTCTTCTTACTAACTTCTGGTGTTGTGTAGCATTTAACAGCTCCATCCTCCTCTGTCTTCTTTACTCTTTAGACATTCCTCCTTTGAGGCTCTGCTGATCAGATTTTATCTGCACACTGGATGGATCATCAGTCATTCAGGGTCTCTCTGGGTGGAAAGACGTTAGAGAATAGTTTTGGGTATCAAGTGAGCCGTTATTGGCTCTGCTTTATCTTAACTCCACTTGGGGGCTCTTAGAAGCCCCCAGTGAGCACATACATGAGCTAAAATGATGATAGAAGAAAATGCTCTTGGCAGCTTCTCTGTTCACATTAATTAAATCAGATGCCAGCCTCTTTGGGTTTTTGTCACCCGCTACCTTTCGCTTTGTCTCATTACGTCACTGAAGATCAACAATAGCTGCATTTCCATTACAAATGTGTGCAAAACTACATTGCTGTTATGCTAATTTCAAAAATGCAAAGTTTTGCAATTGAGGTGTTTCCATTAAATAAGAAATATAATTAAAATAGCAGGTGAATATGTTTGTTCCCTCAATAACTGATCAAGATGGCAGCGGCGGATGTAAACACATGAGATATATGAATATTTGAGCCAGTGGGCACCATCCTCCTCCAACTACTTGCAATCTTCATCTTTTTACAAGGCAGTAATGTCCAGTTGCAGATCACATGATGAATGTGATGCAAAAAATGTTTCCATTGCAGTTCTATTCTATTAAAATTACAGATACGACCGAAACCCCCCCCCCACCATATCATAGAATCGTTTTAGCAAATTTTTTTTTTTTTTCTTTTTCGAAATAGTGGTGTTTCCATCTAGCAAATTAATTTACTGAATTAAAATTTACACAATTTGATGGTTAATGGAAAGTCAGTTAGTGACACATCCTCCAGTTTATTGGCTCAGGGTGTCTGTGTGTTGAGATAATCGTGAAAATGCTGTTGACCTGAAGGCCTCAATGTAATGAACTCCCTTTCATTGGTTCTGTTGCATCATCACTGGATGATGCAGGTCTTTTATAGATTATATTAGTGGACTTTAGTATTTTCCTGGTCTTCATCAGTATGGAAAAACCCTACATACCGGTAAGTATTTCATCCATCCGTATGTTTTTTTCTTGAGCTTTTTGATTTTTTTGCTGTGTCATTTTAAGTTTGACCACTGTAAAAATGATCTATAATCTATATAAAAAAATTCAACTGGGAAATAACATTCTGGAAATTTGAGACTTAAAAAAAAATGTAAATCTGACATATTGTAATCTTTAATTCTAGTTTCCTTGTATTTAAATGAGTTGTTTTAATGTGGCTTCAATGATTTTTGCCCTTCTAACGCTTTATATGCACTCCATAGTTAACACTTAGCATATAGTGTCACTTTTCATTCCGAATCTCTTATCTGAAGCATAAAAAAAACACGTTCAGAGCAAAATTAGTTTATCACTCATCTCTTTGTGTACGTGGGAAACAGGAAAAATGTCATTGAAGTCCAGTTAGGTTTAATGACAAGATATTTACCCATAATGCTTTGTAAAGATTCATGAGTCTCTCTTGGGGTTCCAAATTACCTCTCACATCTGCTGCTACTCTTTACTGCAAATAAGTCAGCAAAACAGAATTACACACACATCCACACACCTCAGTGGTGTGGTACGCTACATCCATAAGCTTAGAGAGGGGCTGTTTGAACTGATTAGTCTGTCATAAGTCATGATGATGCTGCTAAACAGAGATGATGGAAGAAGTTTGATTAATGCTGTTGTTCAAATGGACGTGGTTTGAATACATGTCAACCCATATGTAATAGTTGTAAAACTCATGTGTCCATAGTTTTGTTGTTCTTTGTGTTTATTTTTCCCATCAAATTAAAAGAGAGAATCATCAGTTGGACTGTGTTTGCTTCTCCGAGAGACTTTCAGAATGGACCATATGGATTGTTCTGGTGTTTGGAGGTTAGCTGAATGTCTCTGAGTCTCTTTTTTTTTCTCCTGCTTTTTGTTCTGTTTAATTGACTGAAGCAAAAATAATTCTGTTAAAATATTTTAGCAGGATTAGAGAGAAAATAGTATAACTGTAATTAATCTCATGTTTTAAAGTCATTTGTTGCACACAGAGTTGCGTTCATAGTAAAGTTATTTTACTGAATTTCTAGTTGCAATTTCCAACTGTTTATAAATGTCATTCAGTGTAATGTATTAGACATTGTTTATAAATCCCTCTTGAAAGTTTGCAATATTGTTTGTAAACTTTGTTCTGAGGAATAATGTGAGGAACTTTTATGAACAAAGGCAGACGATGAGCCCTAAGTGAACAATTTCCAACAGCAGTGCTGCAACGGCAAACCCTCTTTTTAATGAATGATGGATTCAAATTAATGAACAAACATCTTTAGCTCAGTTTAAGTGTTCTAAACTAAAGACTGTTGCAAAACTGTTTTTTTTTTTTTCGGTTCAGTTTTTCAGGAAATTTAGCAAGATTTGGAGTTTCCCAATACGGGAAAAGCTGTCAAAGTGGTTCTACTGTGAGCATTTGGTTGCAGAATGCTGCAGAATTGCTACTGCATGATTCATAAAAATATTTACACCCTCTCATGCAATGTGCTTTCTCATAATTATTGAGATGGTGAAGCATTTACTGGAAAAGATGCAACATATTTTTCAGAAGCAAATATTTTTACTGCTGTTTTTGTTGATAAAACCAGTGGAGGACAAGCTCTCTCATCAGTGCAGATCAATCACTGTGGCTGTTTGGTAGGAAACCATTTCTTGTCCTGAGAATGTGCTATCAGTGTGTGGTAGGCTTTGATTGAAAACCTAAAGCACTGGTTGGGTGGGCGGATGGAATAAAGTCAGTGTTTCACCTATTTGAAGTCGGTGTGGTTTTCTGGCTAAGCATGACAAAGTAGCATGCAACTTTATCTGTCAATGGCTACAGTGTTTCTGCTGATTGATTTATTTTGGGTTTAAAGAAAAGAGGAGACGTTAAGTAATTTGTGAAAGATGTCTTTTCACCTCGTGTCAGATAGCTGCCCAGGCATGTTTCAGTTAAACTTAATTTGAGGGATTTTCATTTTCAAGTGTCTGCACTTAAAATAAGAGGCTGAAGTAAAACAAGGGGAACATTTGGAGACACTTTAAAGCTCTAGAGAAGCATCTTTGTCAAAGGTCTTGTTTTTTTGTGGGGGGCTTTCATAAAATTCCTGTTATGAGGCAAATCCAGCTACTGATTCATGACAGAGATTTCAGAATGGTGCCAAAAACGCATCTGTTAAACCGAAACTGTCAGTAAGAAATGGTTAAATATATGTTTTAAAGCAGATTTAGCTCTCAAACTCATTATCTTTGGCTGCTTTTTCACAAAAATATTTTCAGTCGCTCTCATGTTCCCATATGCACACATTAGCTCACACCCACAGCGCTTCTTTGCAGCCTCCCACACTGAATAAATTTAGATTATTGGCTGTAAAGTAGTGCAAACTTAGTTCACATCTTTTTTTTTTCCAGAAAGATAAAAGGAAAACGGTAAATGGATTTGCTCTTACTTTTAAGAAATATGAACAAAGAAATTTACTTTGGCAATTTTTTTATATTTTATTTGACTTTTTGTTCAATTTTTGGAAACTTTTTGAAGCTTCCATGTTTACACCACATTAGAAGGGAAATGATGTGATAATATGTTTACAAATTCAATCAGACTAAAAAGCTGTAAACATGGATTAGATAATAGTGAAGCTCTTTAATAGTTTTTCATATTAGTCTATTGCAGTATTAAACTCCTTATAAGTTTTCTATAAAGAATCAGATTGCACTTTAAGGGAAAACTAAAGATTACAAATATAAATTTTGATTATATTGCTCAATGTAGTTACATAGATAAACAACAAGAACTACATATGGACTGATTATTTTGTCAACTCAGATTTAATAGCTTTACAGCTTTAGTTATTTTAGGAATGAAAAGCTGTTGTTACCACAGGGTATGAGCTACTGACCAGGTATCAGTTTGTATGCTGATATTTACTATGACATTTAATATTTGCAGGTAATGCTCTTTACCTATAGTTAACTTGATGATAATACATATATGGGGCTCCAATAAATAAGATCTAGCAATAGCAGTTCACTAATGTCTATTCTGGTTTCTTCAGACGTCGTTATCTGTTGGAGTCTGTAACAGTCGACTGGTCTAAATGAGAATTCAAACCACAATAATGGTAAAAGGGTGAAATATAAAGTCTTTCTAAAAACGTTAAAATATGTGATTTTAAAGTTTCATTATCTTTTGTATATGACCATAATGTATCAAACACTTATCTACCTGAAGATAATAAACTTTCATGCAGCCTGTTGCTTTAGAATAAAGAATAAACTGTTTACAGTAATAAAATAAGAAAATTTAAATGGAGGTAGAACCTCTCAAAAAGGCAAACTAACCCTGATCCTAAGAATTTTCTATTGATCATGAATAATTAGAGAAAAACCCACTAAGCCACCAGGGAGGCAAAGGTAATTCCTATATAAATCTCAAGGATGTCATAGAGCTTGTTAATGAGACCTTTTGCTTTATAGAAAATTTGTGTTAGACACGTCTCACTTTGTAATCTGAATAAAACACAATATCATTAATGTGATACATTTTTTATATTGAGTCTGTTTTTAATACAACACTGATGGATTAGAGACAAAAGTTTAGAATATTATGATGAATGAAATGGTTAGATAATTAGGTAACATCTAAAAAGTTAAAACTGTCTAAATGATTCGAGGTAACTATTAGCCCTTTCCCAATGGATGAAAAACTCATTTGAAACGGGTAAGAATCAGGTTTTAGTGACAGTGGGAACAGCTCACTGACGTGTGTCTACCTGGGTCAAATGACTCGGGATGTGACCTGCTTTAAAATCGCCTCGGCTCTGATTGGCATGCTGTGGGAACACCAGACCCGGGGTGACCCACTAATTTACGTGATACCATTGAATACAACATACAGACGTCAACGCACGGCATCAGTCGCTTCTGATCTAACATGCTGAAACAACTCTGTTTACATTTGGTAACTATGGCGCAGCACTGGTGGGAGGGATTCAGAGGGACAAAAGAGAAAAACAATAAAGCATACTGACTACGACCTGGCACCCATCCATTTTGCTCTCCATTGTTTACTTCCCTGATTCCCATCGCACTGTCGACATTATCAATTACCCAGCGTGATTTCGTCATCAGACACGCAGTGGTGGGGGACAGTCGCCATGCAGCTTGCCAGCAGGCGGTCACATGGGACCAAGAGTCAAATGGGAAAAGAGCCAAAAGCCGTTTGTAAGCGGGTCAATCCAGTTTGGAAAGACCCAGGTTTTCAGTGGGAAAGCTGCTTTTAACTAACTTCAGGGTTTGAACTGCTTTTAATGCACAAACAAGAGGTGCAGTAATCCATATCAGGTTCCTTAAAGTTAAAATAACTATAGACTGGTGGATTTTAATGACTTAATATTTACCTCATATAGGTCTAAAAGGTGCCTTGTAGTGACAGTGTAGTGGTAATATGCTACTTTTTCCACATTTAATCATAAAACCTACATATTTCTAAATCAGGAACATTTCTGGCAAACTGTCAGGATTCAGTTTTGTTAATAATTGAAATAAATGAACGTCTGTCTAATGTCCACTCAGGCTCTCCAGCCCCTCTAACCCCAGCTCCTGCCTCTCTGACCAAAAGGCTAAATGACATTAAAACCCTCCAGTTTGAAATCATTTGTCCTTCTGTAGATCTTCAACACTGCAATGGACCACTGTGGACAAAGAGTTTTCTTTGAGTATTTTTAAGTTTCTACTAAATCAAATGTGGCCTCTGGTTACAGCAGCAGAACAACTTCAGCTCTGTTGAATGCTGTTCATCTCCCATCTTTATGATGTACTCTAAAACCTGCCCATTACTGAAGCAGCTCTTGCTGAAATCTGCCGGTCTAAAATAGAAGCCCTTATGTAACTGTGGCCGGTGCATAGCTAAAGAAAATGTCAAATGCAGTTCTGCAGCCTAATGGCTTTAAATCTTTAACGACTAAACAAATAGAGAACAAATATTGGACTAGATGTTGACTTTAGTGAAAAAAAGTAGACGCAATGAAAGTGAATGAAAACTTTGTATTAGAAAAATATTTTTAACTGAATGACTCGTGGGGTAACTGGGATGACTACTGCTTCTGATTGTGCTGTTTTTTTTGAAAACCTGTAGGTTGTTATTGGCATTTTTATATTTTGTTTTGGTCATTGTAGATTGTTGCTACCAAGCAGCTCATATATGTTTGATTTTACATGTCACCAAACATATAATCAGAAAGAAGGCAAACTGCCTGCAAGTCAGAGCAGCTTTGTGCTCACGTCACTAACGGAGTGAGGCCTTAGGGAGACATGAACAGACGGTATCCCAGGAAGATGTTCCACCATCCCACCCTGATGATACTAAGTTCTTAAAGATGCATACTAAAGGTGCTTTACTAAAATAGCAGACTAAGTCCTAATCTTTTCCTATTGGTTAATTATTCCCAGCACATTCAAACGCCTCTTTAGTTGATATTTTCTGTTAACTTTAGATAACCCCACTGCAGTCATATGTTTTTGTTTGAGATCAGACATGTGCTAAAACGTGCTGCAGCCCTCACATTCAAATACATTTATGAAATAATCTAACATTAGTGGAAACATTTATTAGTAAAAATACAAATGTATGTTTTCAAACATCTGTAGAGGTTAAATGTGTTTTTAGTTGTTTAAACCAGAATAGTTAGAATTTCTTGGAGTCTCAAAGCTGCCAGTGCTGCTGTTTGTGGTTGAGGCTTTTCTGGGGCTCATTTCAAAGTTTTATATCTCCATTTAAAAAAAAAAACTTTTTTGATTGTTTCATAGGGGAGCTTCTGCGGCATATATGGATAGTCTGCCTATAGAATCTTAACAATTCTTCTCACTCCAAAAGCGAGAGAAAAGACACATTGATGTTAAAAAAAAAAAAAAAACGTGTTTAAATGGTGTTACGGTTTGAAGTAACTTCAGGAGAGTTGGAATCTTCTCTTAAGGTTTGATGAAAATAAACAGTTGCATGACTTTTACTGCTATCAGGCTGATTTCACAAGTTAATTCTCATTCTAAGCAGAGCAGCGATCCCCATATCCAGATCATGGAATCAATAACACTCCTTCAGGGACAGGATTCAAACATTTGATTATGACAGACGCGAACATGCATCAGAGATTTGCATGGACCTGAAATGGGCCAAAAACATGTTGGCAGCACTCTACACTTACATAGCAGTAAGTCATCACTAAAAACATGTTTGTTTGGCTAAAAGAAGGTTAGGTACAGAGAAAACTAGAAGCTGAGAATCCTGAAAAGGGAAAGTATTTGATCGCCAAAGCTGCATCTTTCCATATTTCCTCTCTATGGGTTCTGACCCTGTAACATGGCACCAGGAGACTTGTATCTTTTTTATATTAACAGCTGATGCTGACCAAAGAATATTTATTCTGTGCAGTGGATTCTTGCTCACACAGAGAGGCGCACTGGTGTTCAGTTTGAAGTCTTCAATGTTTGATGTGCTTTTCTTGTTCTGCCTCAGATAACCAAATCAGAGCGCTCCACTGCCTGGAAAAGCGTCGCTGAGTGGAAGTCCTGGAGGAGGGCGGTGGGGGTGGCAAATAGATGCGTTTCAGTGTTTTTTCTTATTTTTTTCATCTAGGGACCAACACGGTCGACTAGACATTATAAAACCTAGGATCTTATGTTGCCTGATAGCTTCCGAGCATCTACGTTTTTTCCTGAGAGAACAAGAACTTCCAAAGAGGCTGGTTTGGAGCACGCATGCAGCATAGATCCATGAAAAGCAGCTATAAATCAGAATAACCATCTTTTCTACAGCACTTTAGCTTCAGAATCCCCACCATGTACTAATAAATACTTAAAGACTACCTGCAGGCGGGCTCTTTTTCCCCTTTGGCTTATTTGATTTTGTACTTTGCAGATTTAGACACAAGATCTTGGATTATTGAACAGATCAGATTATATTCATGCACGTGTTTGTCTGGAGCCAGATTTTCTGTTGAAGGATACGTTTTCCCCAGTTGTTTATTTTTTGTTTTTGTTTTTACCAGGTGTAAAATGTAACCTACTTTACCAGATCGCCACATCTTGTCCTATCATAAGACATGCATGTGAACACGACATGAGGTGGCCTAGTTTTTCCAGCTCCTCTGTGGTAATCCGATCCAGGACCGATGAATAGAAGGGGTCTGGGAAAGCTGGCTCTACCATTGTACAGCCGCAGGACTGGGGGAGAAAGGTTTGGAAAGCATCTGTGAAGCTGTGTGGAATCTTAACCCTCCTTCCTGACCTGACATAAAACCAGAAGCTGGCAGGAATTTATATATATTTAATGTTTAATTGTAAAGTTTGATCTGAACGCTGTTGTTTTAAAGAATGTCATCCAGGCTGAATACCCACTCTGGGTGGTTGGAGTAGAGATGTTACCCAGTGGTTCAACGTTTATCTCCCCCTGCGTCTGTTTTCTTTTGTTATATTTTGGTCATAACCCAGCTGTGACGGCCAGCTGCCCACTTTGCCAAGGCTTTGGCAGATTCCCAGATGTTTGACCCAGATAGTCAAGAAAGGAGAGGAACGGACTGTTTCAATTAAATATGTGCACCTGCAAAGGTGCTCTGCGTGCAGATACTTGAAGACATTCAACAGAGCAGAACACCTGCATGTCTTTTGGGTACAACCTCAAACTTTCCTGATCTAGCAGTTTCATTTTTGCTGTTTTTTTTTGTTTTTTTTTAGCTTCACAGCTGTTGTTTTTGCTAGAATTAAATTTTCTGTTTGCCAAACATATGGAATAAACCTTTAGATTCTGTTTACCATCTCTTAAAAAACACAACTGTGCATTTAAGAATATATGGTTACCCTGATTGCACGTCTCTTTTGTTGACATGCCTCATTTTTTATCTACTCTCCAGATATCCAAAGAGTTTCTCAAAATATCTCCAAATAAATGTTAAGTAAAGACGAGAAGTGCTTTTTATGTCCTGGATTCAGTAGATAAACATCAGATAGTTTGAAGGGATAATTTTGAAGCCAAATAGGACGAGATGATTAGTCAGCCATTTTTTTTTACTTAAGAGAACTTAAGAAATGTCTGCTATTGAGTATAGAGCTGCAACTAAGTATTATTCTGCAAGTCGGTTAATCTGTCAATTTTTTTTATATTATTAATCGATTAATAATCGGATAGCCAAAGGTTCCATAAATAAGACTTTTTACGAAATTAAACCAGGTGAAACGAAACATTTCCATTTGGGGAATTCTGGATGTTCACATATTGACAGACAAAAAATTTTTTTTGTCTTGAATGCAAATGCAAATTTATTTATATATATATATATAAAAATTTTTTTTTTTACAAGTTTTATATAATAACTGCTCTGAGTGGGGTCGCTCTGTCAGGTAAAGGCATGTTTAATATTCTCTATACTCCAGTTAACGGTTAATTGATTAATAAATTAGTTGATTATTTCAATAATCGATTAATCTCGATTAATCTTATTAGTTGTTTCAGCTCTAATTGAGTATTTTATTAATACCATGTTTTGATGTTGTCCTCCCAACACAAGCTGTTACCATAGTGCTTGTTGCTACAGTTTTGGTCATAAGTGCATCCAAGCATCAGAGCCAGGGTGTCTGTAGTGATCAAAAGATTTGAAGCTTTTCTTTCTTTGCATCTTTTTGTGTGAGGGACGATTATGTAACCTTTAACTGTGCTGATTAAAAGATCATAATAAAGAGCAAACAATAGAATTTATTGTAGATAGTCTTCTGATGTGCTTCTGGGGTGATTGTGTGGGTATTTGAGTTCCCCTCTCAGCAGATTTAGGTTTCATTCATTAGTTGGTTTCTCTACATCTTTTAAACATATTCTCTAAATTATTTAATGAGATAAAAGGTTTGACTTTGAGCAGAGCAGTCAGAGGATTTATTGTTTTCCTGCATTAGCCAGTCCAAACCAGGTTTTAAAGGGGTTTAAACCCTGAAATTGAAACATTGTACTGGAAGTGAACCAGCCTCATAGCAAGAATCAAAAACATCTTAAAAAATGTGTTTTTTTCTGAGAAGGATTGTTTGAATATTTTTTCAGAGGGGTAGCAACGTGTTAAACAGGCAGATAACTAGTTCTGGTTGTCTGAACTGAGGATTTTGGAATCTGTTGTTTAAACTGGAGTCAATAAGATGTTTCCAGACTGGGTCAGTTTAAATTGTTTCCCATGTTTAGATTGTATTAGATAGTCTAATGGATGCTGTCAAACAAAACTGACAGATTTACCAGCTGCAGCCACTGACCCGAAGTTAATACTGTTTTTTTTGTTTTGTTTTTTAAACTTCAGCACTACTTAATAAAAGTGTGCATATATTGTTATAGTTTGAGCACATGTTGTTTCTTTAATTTTGCAGGATGTTTGTATCTGATTGTCTTTGCATTGTGGTTCACATTTCCAAATATATGCAACTAGTATCTGGTCTCCTGTGTGAACTGCACACAACGTAAGTGTCCCGCATGCACAGTACGGGACGCAATGACGTCCTCTATTGCTCTGTGTTTGCCGAAGTAATTATAGATGGTAGTGCTGCAGCGCATCTTTCAATCTTTCATTTATATCTTAACCCAAGCCATTGCATTAAAAGCACAATCTTTTCAATAAATAAAATAAAGACTGCTCTCCACTAGGGCTGAAACAATCGGGTTAATCGATTATTGAAATAATCGGCAACAAGATTTTTTTTTTTTTAAATCAGTAAATATGCTCTATACAAAATGCCTCAAGGTGGAAAAGTTTGAGTTTCACCTGGTTTCATTTCATAAAAAGTCTTCTTCTCGATTAATCAAAAAATAACCAACAGTTTAATCAATTTGCATAATAATTGTAAGTTGTAGCGCTATTCTCTACATTATCGTCCACCATAATTGTTGTTTTTCTTCCGCTTCTGCAAAACAAGATGCAGAATATTGACCTTTGAGTATTAATGACGTTGAGTTCAGATGAATGCGACTTGGCC
>NW_015152769.1:32185-34164 GCF_000732505.1 Cyprinodon variegatus | reverse complement strand
AATAATCTATTTGATATCAGCATATGGAAATATATTTTTCAAAGTGTCAGAAATGGATAACAAAACTGCTATTTTCAATGACTACTTATTTTTTTCCAGCTTTAACATCAGTATCGATATCGGTTATCGGCTACATGAGTTTTAAAATATCAGCATATCGGATATCGGCCAAAATCCCAATATCGTGCATCCCTAGTTTTTACATTTCTGTATGCATTTCTGCCTCATTATTCAAACGATGAGGGGCGTATCTTAGAGGGGCAGAAGTTTACCTACATGCCACAGTCACAACAAAGATGGTTACCTATGACAAAGTTGTCCGTGAGCTGAGGCATTTAGCAACTGTTTTTGAAAACAATGCTAACGTTATAGGTGTTGACTGTCAAGATGTATTCCGTGTTCTGCTGATTTTCTTCCACAGGTAGCTGTTGTTGACAGGTGGGAGTGGCCCCGCACCTGCGAATCGTTGGGGCTGCTCTAGCTGGAGCTTAAAGGGAGTTTTTCAGTCAGCTGAACGAAGTGTTAGACCGCTGTGGAACGCCTAGGCCACTGTCCAGTCGACAGTTCTTCGTTCCTGTGAGTTAAATGTTCTGGATTCCTAGTTCAAGGTCTCTTGGTGTTACCGAGCCAGACAAGAGACCCCCTTTCCTGGATTCACTCTGGTTCCTTCAGCTGCTCCTTGAACCTCAGCTGTGGTGCTGCTCGGGCTCTTGCCTATTTTCCATCCACTAGCCCACCTGTTGCTCAGCCACCCCCTCTTATCGGAAAGCAGTGAGTTACAGAATCCTTTCTTCCACTCACCCTCCCCGGATAGGTTATCCGTACCTGGCGGTAAGCGAAGTAGCATCAGCGCAGATCTCCCTTACTTTCTTAGTGTTAATCAGTATCCTCTTTCCTCCCACAGTGCTCCTAACTTTCCGAACCTCGCCTGCAGCTCATGTAGTGAGCTATTCATATCTTTGTATAGCCTACATAAACATCTTTTACGGCTCCTTGTTCCCGGACTGTCTCTGCATGCGGGCCAAACACCTTAAAAGAGCTCAGAGTTTTAAGTTAAAAGTTCTCTTTTCTGATGCAGTTGTTCAATAAAAGTATTTTTTAAGATTATTTTAGAGGAGAATATTACACCTTTAAGCGTCACTATATGGCCCATTTACCAATTCAATGCATAATAAAAAAATTAAAAAAACGAAGTTGAGAGGACCGCGGCAACCAGCAGAGCTCCGAGGGTAACGGCAGCCAGGTCTAATCCTAGCCCTTCTGCAGCGGCCCTCTCTCGGCATAGCAGTGTGTGGACAGTGGTGTCAAAAGTACACACATTTGTTACTTAAGTAGAAGTAGATATACTGCAGTTTAAAAACACTCTGGTAAAAGTTGAAGTATCAACTGGACCCATTTACTGAAGTAAAAATGAAAAAGTAGAGGGCACCTTTTTTAGCTCGTCAAAGGGCACTTAAACTTGCATTGTGGTTTCCAAGGTGGCACTGTAAAACGCAATTTGGGTGACTGACCTGATTGAAAGTTCAGTCCATTTATGATGAATTTTATTTATAACACACTTTACATTTGACTTCAAATCTCAAAGTGCTACAAAGTGCTACATTTAAAAAAGGGAAAATTAAAACAAGTTTAAAAGACCATAACATTAAAAACAGAGTAAAAAGACAATCATTAAAATCAATACATTAAAAGGCATACGTAGCCTATTAAAAAAAATTGAAAATCAACAATTGTAGGCATTTCTAAAAAGGAAAGTTTTCAATCCTTTCTTAAAACAATCCACCGTCTGTGGGGCCCTAAGGTGGTCTGGGAGGGCATTCCACAGACGGGGAGCTGCGGCTTCGAAGGCCCTGTCGCCCATTGTTTTTAGCCGTGTCCTGGGTGGGGCCAGACGGTGCTGTTGGCAGTCAGCTCCTCTGTTCCTCAAGGAAACACCTCAACCTGGGTAAACCCTGTCCACCCTCCAACGAGCAAGTATA
>NW_015152769.1:28357-29816 GCF_000732505.1 Cyprinodon variegatus | reverse complement strand
AGTCCATGTGTATATTGAGATCACCAATAACAAGAATATTTGAGTGTGCAGTGCAGAGAGATATTAGGTACTGATGAATGTCAGAAATTAAAGTTGGTTGTGGTTTAGGGGGGCGTTATATGACAGCTACTGTAGCAGAGAAAGGATTATTGCATTTAAAAACAAGGCTTTTATGGAGAAAGGAGCTGAATCCTAACAGGAGGTTTCTCCACAGCCTTCCCGGGCGCCAGCCCCAAAGTTCATAGAGATCGAGCGGAGCAGGCGCCAGCCAACGTAAAGCAGCAACAGTATCCATAAGGGGAAATCCAAAGCCGGAGTCAGAAGACGGATCCAGGTTCAGAAGCCAGAAGAATCCAGGAATAAATCCAAAACAGATCAGACAAACACAGCAGACAGGGGCAAAGCAAAACTTGGGATCCACAGGGCAGAAACTGGTCATAATATTTAGGAAAACAGAACAGACTAAAGAATGCCAGAATTAGTCTCACCAAAACACTCGAATAACCTGGCACTGATGGAAGGCAAGCAAACAAAATAAATAGCAAAGGAACCAGGTGGAAATGATCGCCGTTAATCAGCCGCTGGAACAATTAGACAGGGGAGCAAGGAGCAAAGGAAAAAACCAAACCATCAGCGCCAAGATCATGACAAAGACTCCTGAACCTCATTGACATCGGCATTGGCTTCACCCTCTGGATTATCCTACTTTCCTTCGTCTGCTTGGATCTGACAGTTCTGCAGTCTTCAAGGCTTCAGCATCTGGAATTCTCTGGGCAGCGTTCACCATGTCAAGTCGGAAGCCATCCGGCTGGAATCCACCTCTTCTTCTGGGCACGGGCTGAACTTCAAGACCAGGTAAGTGACGTGCGTAATCATCCTTCACCAGAGTAACGTGGTCACTAACCTGTGTTTTCCTCCTGCAGAGGTTCTCAGCCACTTCCTCCACTGAATCCAGAGTGTAGCCTAAGACAGAAACAGCCTTTCTCACCTGTTTGTTCAGTCTCTTTCTGTCCCGCTTTGTGCTGACATGCACCCAGCAGACGACAGCGTTGAGGAGGGCTGATACCACCACAGAGTCATAGAAGGTTTTAAGCAGGGGTCTGCTCACTCCAAATGATCTTAGCCTCCTCAGGAGGTGGAGGAAGCCCTTCTTGTACTGGGCATCAGTGTTATAGTTCCAGAAGGTGGATTCCTCTGTGCCCATGCTTTCAGAATAGTAGATACAGTATTCACTAATAGAAAAACATTCCAAAAAACAATATAAGATAGAGAAAGTAGGAAAGGAGAGAGCGGAGCCAAAGTAATAGGCTACTGCCTGTGCAGTGCCATCTTCGAATTTAAAATGAAATTAATGACTGTTTCAAAGTTTTCTTGAAATCCCAGCCACTAACCATCCTAGCCACTAACCTGTCTCTCTCCATTCCTCTCACTGATGGTGTGCTGTTATCCAGTGGGGTTA
>NW_015152769.1:21816-27687 GCF_000732505.1 Cyprinodon variegatus | reverse complement strand
CCGGTGACTAGCCTTTTTCTCAACACCTGTCTTGAATTTATAGTAAAGGTGCCACAGAATATTTATCCCACACCAGTGTTTTCTTTTTCTGAATGGAGCACAAAGTTAAAATCAGTCTCTTCTCTCTAACCCTTTGCTGCACATTGCTGTTCAGCTTGCAGAAAATCTCGTGGTGTCAAAATTAAAATCTGTTTGTTGGTAGAGATACAGTGAAGATATCTGCTGAATTCAAAAGGGAGAAAAAGACCAAATGAGACTTTTAATTGTGTCTATTCTTATAATATAAATAATTATTTTAATGTTTCAAAACTTTGGAGCAGCGTAGAGATTTTGTAAGGGAAAGTTCACCTGCTACATTTGCTTTAACTATTTGATTATTTTTCAGTCTGTACATAAAAAGGAATAGATATACCTTAGTAGTTGTCAGAGAATGTGTTTTATGACAGTCACTTTATGGGGGATGTTACGAAAGTGAAGTGTTTAATGGCAGCGAATGGTTTTTGTTCGGACCTGTGTTAAGAGAGCACATGTTTAATAAAACGGAGTGCTGAAACAATAACAAGGAACTCATCATTTTAGAATAAACTGACAAGTTTATTACATGGTGTCAGAAGTGGCGGAGCTATGGCAAAGTTTCAACCACCGGAGAGTTTTTGTTTTGAGAACCCGGCGGAGTGGCCTGATTGGAAAAGAACGGTTTTCCCGTTACAGGACGGCAACTAAACTGGATAAGGAAGATGGTCCGGTTCAAGTGAGCACGCTGGTTTATGCACTCGGCAAGGAAGCGGAGAACATACTGAGCTCTTTTACCTACGGAGAGGGTGAAAATGAAGATCAGTTTGACGTCGTTATGGCAAAGTTTGATGCCTACTTTATTCCGAGACGCAACGTTATCCACGAACGGGCTTGTTTCAACCAGAGAGTGCAGCATGTTGGTGAACGCGCAGAGACATTTATCCGAGCACTGTACGAACTATCAGAGCACTGTGAATTTGGGGCGAACCGAGAGGAACACATTAGAGACCGGATCGTGGTCGGCATCTCGGACAAAGAGCTGTCACAGAAGCTGCAGCTCATCCCGAAACTCACTCTGGATGTGACGGTACAGGAGGTACGGCAGTCCGAGGAGGTGAAAACACAGGTTAACAAGCAGGGAGAACGAGTCTGTGCTGTCCAAGAAGTTGCGCAGAAACATGGCGCCGTGCGGGTTAAAGACTGGAGACAGTGCAAGCAGACATATAAAGACAGTGACCGCAGGAAATGTGGACGACGCGGCAAAACACCGCATAGCCAACATGGTAAGTGTCCAGCAAGACAGTCCACGTGCAACAGATGTGGAAAAAAGGTCACTGGGAAAGAGCATGCAGAAGCAGGCTGGTGAGTGAAGTTACGGAGGATGATGAACAAAATAAACATTATTACCTGGACTCAGTTAATGGTACATCAGAAAATGATGATAAATGTACAGTAACACTGGATACTGAAAATAAGCCAGTGAAATTTAAAATTGACTCGGGAGCTGACTGCAGTGTTATGAGTGAGACTGTGTATAAAACACCAAAGAGAATCCTACACAAGACAAAGAAACTACTGAGTGGTCCCGGGGGTGGTTTGAACTGTTTGGGGCAGTTTACAACACAGACTGTATACAAGGGCAAAACATACATGTTCAGGCTTTATGTTATTCGAGGTGAGAGTGTGAACAACCTGCTCAGTAGGCCAACATCTTTAGCAATGGGACTATACCCCCATACCCCTATTAAAAGCAGTGCAGGAGGAGCGTGACCGAATGGAGACAAATGACATCATCGAGGCTGTAACAGAACCAACGGAGTGGTGTGCACCGATGGTGCCGGTCCCGAAAAAGAATGGAAAGGCACGCATCTGTGTCGACCTAAAGAGACTAAATAAAGCTGTTAAAAGAGAGAGGTTCATTCTGCCCACAGCAGAAGAGAGGATAGCCTAGCTGGGTGGGTCCACAGTTTTCTCTTCTCTGGACGCAGCTTCTGGATTTTGGCAGATCCCTCTGGACAAGGACAGCCAGAGACTAACCACTTTCATAACACCTTATGGAAGCTATTGCTTCAAGCGTCTCCCTTTTGGGATCACAAGCGCCCCAGAAATATTCCAAAGGAAAATGGGAGAGACTCTCAAAGGGCTGCAGGGAGTTGCAGCCTATATGGATGACATCATCGTCTTCGGGAGGGACACGGGTGAGCACAATGAGTGCCTGCAGAAAGTAATGGCGCGTCTAGAGTCAGCAGGCCTGAAGTTAAACAAATGCACAGTGAGAGAGACTGAGTTACATTTCCTGGGCTAGGTGATCAACAAAGATGGTGTGTAATTTAAGAAAATGTCAAAACATGAAAATTGACAAATGAATAGTAATTGGACCATCCTTGTTTTGGTGCTTCAAGAAGGGTGCAAAGATATCCGTTTGCACCACCATATGGTTTTCATTGTGATAATTCAGTCCAATGTTTTATGCACTTTCCTTTCCTAAAATAATGTTGTTACAGTGGTTTATTTTGAGGGTAGTCTTAGTTTTTGTAAAAGAAACTAAAACAGGGTCTAACATCCTGTAGTGTCCACACTGATTAAACACTTAACCTGGAAAAAGACAGTGTGAGTGAAGGTGAGCTACTAAATAAAACAGGTTCAGTAAAGAAAAACACATAACATGAAAGAATGGGAGTAATATATGCAATATTAGTTAGTTATAAACAATCTTTATAAATTAGATGAATATGAGAGTTATCTCTAATAACTGGTCTTTGTTTTTTTTTTATTATACTTAATAGTTACATTATAAAGATAACTGTGTTTTGCTGCTGTATGTCAATATAAATGCTTTGTTTTTTTACATAAATGTCTTTATTTACTAACAGTTAATCATAAATTATTGAATCTGTTTTTAGGTTAATGCTTCCCACATGTGAGTCAAATAATTGAGTTCCTCCTGCAGGTGTTCAACCAACATGCAAACTCTTGCTGAAAATTTGCTCTTATTTGACTTCTTCAACTTTTGGCCATTCTTTTCTGTGAAATAGTGATCAAATTCATAAGCAAAATTTTTAAGCAGACTTCCAGACGACATCCCTCCAGGACTGGTGGGAGACATCTGCCTGCTTCTGTACATGTTGTTGCTGAACACAGCCATAGACAGATCCACCATTCTCAGGGCATCTGGGTTTGCTCCGACCTTCTTTAGCTTGCCAATGTTGTGTCTTTGCAGCTCCTTCATCACAAAAAGGATGAAATTCAGGCAACGCTCCAGGTCGACAACATCTTCTTTGTAGTCATTTACAAGCTTCAAAACCATTTCACGGTTAACAGTCTTTTTGAATACTTTGTCCAGTTTTTCACAGATGGCCTGAAACTTTTTAAGGGTGTTTATCATGCTTTTTTCACGTTTTATCATGAGCAGTTGGTAGAGGCGCCGGGCCTTTCTCACACGATTTGCCTGCTGAGTGAAGGACCTGTGGGAAAAGACAACAGAGGTTCAGCAATGTCCAAAAGCAGTACTCTGTCACACTAATCAGAGCGTAAAGGAAGTTGATGAAAAGAGGTTCAGGTGCTAGTTTAAGTTTGTTACCTGATTTCTTCCTCCTCACTGAGGCCAAACTGTGTGAGGTTATCTGGTTGTCCTGGAAGGAACCCATTACATTTTGATTAGCTGAAACGTGCTTAAACATATAAAAGCACATAAAAGCTTTGCATCAGAGCATGTGAGCAGATCTGAGCATGGAGCGAGCGGTGGAATGGAGTTGAAGAAATATGGGGGAGCGCAGAGTGGTTTTCATTTCAAAGGCTGGAGAGAGGATTTCACTTCGATGTGAGGTGTTACGTTCACAGTTGATAAAACAGTGCGATAATTTAACAGCCAGTTAAATAATACAATACACATGTATCGGTCACATCATTAAATCAAACACTGTGTGTCCCAGGTCCCTGACAGAGCAGATTTCGAGGGGAGCGAATGAGTGATCATCTTCCTGAGCGGGGGGGGGGGGGGGGGGGGGGGGGGGGGGGGGGGGGGGGGGGGGGGGGGGGGGATTGTACGGCGCTCCGCTCTGTTCACATGCTCTGCTCTGTATACATACTTTGATCAGTTGCACTGCCTCTTTCAGTTTCTGCTTAATCTTAAAGGATTTCACACATAGTCTCACAGTAAAGCACACTCTGATACAGGGCAGAACTGTACTGTATTCTATGCCTGTAAAGCTGGCCAAGTACTAGTGGGATGCAGCATCCCCAGATCCTTATACCTCCATCCTCATGATTTAGTGTTTGTATGAGATTCTTTATTTCTGAAAGGCTGTATTTGCTTTTCCGGAGTCCAAAATGATTTAGAGGAATATATCCAAAGAAAATTATTTAAAAAGTTCCAGTCTTTGTTTACATTGTCTATGCAATTGTTAGTCTGGACGTTCCATGAAAACTAGTTACGCAGACAACCACTTGCACATAAATAGAAGCAACAGCCCACCCTTGAGGGCAGGTTTGAGTTTTTAGAGAATTCTTTTAGCACCTTACTGTCTTCTTCCAGGATAAAAATGTTTGGATGAACAAGCTGAACTATCTAAGTATTTAAATGATACAGTTTACAGCAGCTTGTTTGGAGAAGCGGTTCTCCACCAGCTACCAATAGGAGCAGTCAGGGCATATGGGCAATGAATATGGGAGAAAGGGTTCAGGTTGATTTCACACTATAGAACAAATAGTTTCGTACTTCCTTCTGAAGTTAAAGCTGTGACATTTGTGGCTAATGTTGCATGAACTCATGTTCCCCCCCCCCCCTTTCACTTTAAAACAGAGTTGAGAACAAAGTGCTTGACACTTTACGTAGGCAAGTAATATTTAAAAAATGATGACCCTACTCTACAAACATTACATGTGTGTCATGATCTTTGCACTGATGACTGGCTTAATTGCTCATTTCATTCACCTGTCCAAATTGTGCCCGGTTTCTCATTACCTCTCATCTTATCTACATGCTCCTGCCTCTATTTAAGGTGCTTGCATCCAGTAATCTGGGCAAGATTATTCTTTTTTTCTCGTGCCAGTGTTGAGAGGATTTTTAGTGTACCTTAGGGTTTATGATTTCCTGATCCTGACCTGTTCTTTCTCTCAACCACTGAGCCTACCTGTTTCCATCTGAATGGTTTGCCTGATCTGTCTTTGGACTCCTGGACCTCTGTGTCTGCCTGTTCCTGTTCTGAACTGTTTGCCTGACCTGGCTTCAGACTCCTGCTTGTTCCCCGCGGCTGCAGCATCTGGAAAATACTGGGCGACACCCGCTGAATCTTGTTACCAGCCCACCAGCTGGATCCTACCTTGTTCTATGGGCAGAGACTGAACTTGCAAACGAGGTTAGTGACTCATGTTCATAATCTTCCTCTATTAGATTATCATGGTCACTAACCTGTGTTTCCCCTGTCCAGTGTTTCCAGCATCAGACGCCCTAGCCTCTGCTTCTGCAGAACCGCAGCCCGTTTATCTTTTTGAGTAATCCCACTGTCTGTCTTGCGTGAATACTGGATCCTCTGTTCGGAATTTATGACAATGTGTCTATGTACTGTTGTCATAGATTGTGAGCCTGCTGATCTATGAGCTGTTGTGACCCTTGTACTTGACACATTCCTCATTGTGCTACGTTCACACCGGACGCAGCAAAAGCAGCAAAATCGCGTCTGCTGTTTCCTTTTTGCTGCTTGTACCAGTTAGTTCAGACGCGTGGCTGAAGCAGCTTTGCTGCTCTGGCTGCGCGGTGCAAAAGTGTGTCTGACGCGCGTTGGGCGGAGCTTCACTATCCTTTTTCTGCCTTGCAGCTATATTTGCTGTGATCAGTGGGAATAAAGTAGTTTTAAT
>NW_015152769.1:8586-21473 GCF_000732505.1 Cyprinodon variegatus | reverse complement strand
GCACATTTGCAGCGCGTCAAGCGCGTCAGATGCTTAAACGCTCCCGACGCGCTGCTTCAGCTGCTCAGACGCGCTGCGCCTGCTGCTCAAAACGCGCCGCGGGACCTTTTGCTGCGCCTTGACGCGCGTCAACCATTGACTTTGCATGTAAACTCGCTGCTTCTGTCGTGCCTGCTGCGCCCGGTGTGAACGCAGCATTACTTTTTTCCTATGACAATAACAGGAGCCCTGTGCTGTAATCTGAGCAATCGTCCTTGTCTAGTTAAGATGAAATTGCAGTTAAACTTTAAGTCATGTTTTATGGTGATTTACTATATCAATAAGTTATTTAAAGTAAGGTTAAAACCAATGATTGTCTTGATGTAATTTTGTTTTTATAGAAGCTAGAAATTATTAATGAAAAACATTCAATATTACCTAGGAATTGATAACAGTTTCTATTAATCAGATTTAAATAAAACCAGTTTAATAGTTCCAGAGATTGATCAAATGTTAAACCTCTAAGAATAAAAAAATGGCCACAGTCTTTGAAAAGTATTTTTGTAGTTATATCTTATTTAAGTGTTAGATCTCTCTGGTTTATGATTCTTGTTACGACTTATGTTATTCCAGGGAAGCCCCTAATTGGCTGATCAGCTTTTCCTGGTATGTTCTCCCCCAGAACTACGATCTCTTGAGGAGCAGGAGTTGTGCAGTGATTACATCTGAGCAAGAAAAAAAAACTGCCGCTTGGTCAGACCTGCGGCTGATCACCTTGGTAGATTTGATTTTTTTAATTGTACTTTCATTGTTGTCATTGAAATTGTATGCTTAGCTGCATTTAAAGTCTGTTTTTTTTGCCAATGCCCATGCTTTGTCTAAGCTATGGAGGAAAGAGTAAAATGCTAACTTTTATAAAATGTATCCCATAGTTCTAAACACAGAGCAGGAAACAGGGTGACAACACATAATTCTAGTAATTTGTGAGACAGATTAGTGTATAAAAAATTACTTCTTATATAGAGTCAACACAAATGCATATGAATATTTAAATCAATGAAGGAAACAAACCACTTTGTGATCTTTGGTTGAAGACAACATAACAATTTATGTAACATTGTACTTACTAGATACTTTATTCAACCAGAATAGCAGCTCAGGGATGTCCTTAAGGAAACAGATTATTATTTTAGTCATTTAAATACAGATAAAATGTCTTTGTTTAACTGCAGAATAAGAAAAGTAAAAAAAATAAATAAATAAATAAACCTACTTCTGGAGAGTATTGATACAAGTTATCATAGGTGCTCTGGTTATCTGCATCATAAGGACCAGTGGATGCTAGTGTCTGAGAGGTTTTCACATAAAGAAATAATTAAAAGATTGGTAATAAAACATATATTCCAGTAAAAAGAGCTTCTTACATCAACAAAGTCATAATTGGGTAGATAGTCAGTGTTTTGAGGGCCCATGTAGTTGTACTTAAACATTCTTGAGCTCATGAATGGTTCCTCCTCAGGGTTGAGCGACGGAGGTGCATCTCTGCTCTATAATAGATCAAAATAAATGTCTTAATTGCCAGATAAAAATTCAGTATTTGATGTCCAAGTAATTAGTATTTCTTTCTCTGTACTGCTGACACATCTGTGGACACTTTCATACAATTGCTTAACCTCAGGAAATCAACAGTCGCCTGACCTGCACAGCATTAATGTTGATTTTGTTTTTGGCTCACAGCCAGGGAAAAAGTACAGTCTCTAGATATTCAAAGCTGGTAAAGACAAAACCTAAAATACCTGCAGTTTCAACTGCACTCAAAGTTATTATGCCTATTAAGGATAGTTGTGGGGTCAATACAAATCCATGGCAGCTTTCTGTAAGGTGTTTAGTTGTATTATGTTTAGAAAACCCCATGTATCTTTGACCTTTTTTACTCTAATGTATTTATTACTTGGTGATGGTCTGTCACAAAGTCCCATTAAATTTACTGAAATCTGCGGTTTTATTTTTTACCCAATATGAAAAGGTTTAATGGATAATGGATTTTTAATTACTGTTTGATCATTTTTTTTGCCAGCATTTTTATTGGCATTACTCTGTCAACAGCAAAGAGCAACAAAGTCAACTCTCTGCATTCAACCTATCTCCTTGGGAAGCAGTGGGTGCCCGGGGAGCAGTATGGGGTAAATGATCTTTGCTCAGGGAGCCAGAATGGTGGTCCACGGGATTGGGGCTTGAACTCAGTACCTCAGGATTCCAAGTGCAATGCCCTAACCGCTAGGCCGCCACCCTCAAAGCAAGCATTAGTGTGAAGGGTCTTGCTTAAGGACCCACACTAGCAGCTCATTCCAACTTCCTGTTTGCAGGATAATTAGCCTGGGTGCCAGTCAGAACTTAGTCCCGCCCACAAGGTTTGAGTTCGGGGAAGTTCGGTCTGGCTCTGCTCCATAGTAGCGCGAGTATTAAAGCCCACTGTCAGGCGATCCAATCAAATTGTCAGGGCGGACTTTATACGATGATGGACAGATGATCAACAGTAACGTAATCAACCACGTGACCAAAGCGCGCTAGGGCGACAACAATAATGGCTGCCGCTGGAGAGTTTGGGTGAGTAGATTCTGCTATTAGGTCTGTTCTAGAAGATATCGACAGCAAATTAATTTTAAAAGAGGAACAGAGAAAAGCGAAACTGCACGCTTTGATTTTTGTGGACAACAACTATGCCTCGCTTAACATACGTCACGCACTCCGTTGCTCTTATTGGTTGTAGATCTATCCAATTGAGTGCAGAGGCATTTTTTTTCCTGGTTCGTTCGAAACACGCCCCATAATCACAGCTCTATGGAGCAGTATCAGACTCATATTCTGACTAGAATTGAGTCGGACTACGTCAGGCTACAGGATAATAGAAGTAGAACAAAATTTAGTTCATGTGCATGATGTCCACAATCAGACAGCGACTTAATGGGCCAAACTGAGAGCTGTAGGGTCTAAGGAGATTCAAATTTAGTCAGCTGGTGAGGATAGGTTTACAAGCTTTTATATTGCTTTAAAACAATTATATCTTAAAACATTAAACCATAGTTTTGATGAAAAGATACCATCAATGCATCTATGTTACGGTAACCTAAATAGAAAAAATCTTATCTACTCTAATGCATGGTGTTCTGTATCCCTTAGTGAGATATGTTGGGATCGAATGACGATGATGTAATCGGAACTACTCACCTCTGAAAGCACACCCCTTCAATAGACTTTTTTTTTAAAACAAACTGCTTCCAATTCAACTATTGGCGGCGGCCTACGGCTGCTATAGGCTAGATTTAAGAGCTTCTCATCTGAAAGCTACGCTAAGTAGCTACCGAGAGGTCTGTGGTTTTTTTATTCCTCGATTCAAACCAAGCTGAACACAGTGTTTCCTAAAACTGTTTGCAGAGAGAGGGATAATCCAGTACTGGTAACCTAAATCTAACTACCGAACAGCGGGGCCCAATTGCTGTTTGATGGGAGGAGCAATTAAAAGTCGCTGAGATACTGCCGCTGCTGCATGAGGGCTGCGGCTGGCAGCAAACCGGGTTAATTTTATAACTCAACGTATCTAAAGGGAGACATCCCGGGCTACAGTGATTTATAAAATGAACCCCCACCCCCCCAAATTGCCTCTTTTTATTGCATCAGATTAACCCAAATATCTTTGAGAGCTGCTTTTGGATGAACAGACGAGAGACGGGGCTTGCAAAGAACAAAACTGAAGCGAAGGCCTTCCACTCTGCCGAGCCAAAACATCCATCAAAAAGTGTTCTGCTTGGGTGAACTAGGTAGAATAGCTAGTTTTGTTCGTCTTTTATTTGAAATAAGCTTTCTGATTCAAGTGCTGATGGTTTTAAGGTTTAACTGAATGCTAATCATCAAAGAATAGACTGAACGAGCAACACGGGGACTGCTACAGTGGACAAAAAAAATTAAACAAAATTGTAGAGATGGTATTCATAAACAAAGAATTGCACATTTCAAAAACACTTATTGTTTTATGCAAGTCTAGGATAGTTTTCTATGCTGGATAGAAGGACTAACCTTACGACGTTGATGTAAAAGTGGAGCTCTGTTTGTGGTGTCTCTAGCCTAAAATTTAAAAAGAGTTTATTACATTTGGAAAACATGAGACAGATTTTTTGTAAGAAACTATAACTTCCTAAGTTGCAAGTATGTTTATCCAAGTTACAAGTCAAGACTGTGAATTGTCTTGAGACAGCCTTGAGTCAAGCAATCAAGTCAAAATCCTCACCTTTGGAATTATCTGATGAGAAACTGATCTGACCAAAATGATAAATCAAAGAGGAAAGAAAATTCCCCTGTAGTCTTGCCTGTGAAGCCGGATTTTCCCTATGGCAGTAAAGATGGGAGGTAAGTTCATGATGAGGATAAGGAGGAAGAAGAGGTGGTTGCTTAAAAAGAATGCGAAAAAATCTTTTTGAAGCTATGAAAATTAAGGCTAAACGGGCACTTAGGTAATTTCTTACTGTTTAAGTGAGGAATGCATAATCAAAGAGAGCCATCCTACAAATGAAAGAATATCCCAAATCTCTGATTCATGCTTCTTTCTCCTGAGCCCTCCCGCTTTTTATAAAATAGTAAGTTGCATTTTTGTGCCACTTTCACATTTCACAGTGCGAACTGGGGAACAAAAGCCAAAGTGTGCATGCACAGCAACACCCGACCAACAGATAAGAGGCTTCCCCTGGAACCAAAGCTAGACCAAAGTGCAAACAGTATACATTTTCTTAAGAGTGCATGGATGTGTAAATATATGTGTGTATTCATTAGCAAGGGCTTTAGGGACATTTAATTAGTCTTTATTTGGAAAATACTGATGTTGTGTGGGTTCATTTTCCTGTTGGTACAGAGTGGATTTACCCTGAATGTCATAATCTTGGCACTAATGACTGCATTATTTGTTCATTTCTTCCACCTGCTTAGCTCCGCCCAGTATTCCACTTCTCTCATCTGATCCACCTGTTCCAGTTCCTATTTAAGCTGCTTGCTTCCAGCCGTCCGTGCCAGATTATTCAAGCTGTGTGTGAGAGTTCTCTAGCGTACCCAGTTGTGTTTTGATTAACTGATTCTGACTAGTTTCTGCCTCTGGACTTCTGACCTTATCTTATCTGTCCCCTGACCCCGGTTTGGATTCCCCTTCAGTAGCTCTTCGTCTCACTGATCTTCTGGCCTGGACATCTGCTCCTGCATCGACACCTGCTCTGGATTCTTCCTTCCAATTCTTCTGTTCTTCCTTGTCTGCTGGCTTCCGCTCATCAGTCTGCTGTGCTTTACTCCTGGAACTCTCTGGGCAGCTCCTGCCTCCTGCTGTGGAGAACCATCCGGCAGGATTCCACCTCTTCCTCTGGGAATGGACAGAACTTGCTGGCTATCATCCCCCGTATGAGTTTTGTGGTCACTAACCTGAGTTTCTATCATTACAGGGATTCCAGTAAGCCGGTCCCAGCTGATGAACCACAGTTTTACAGAGCAGTCAGTAAAGCGTTTTGTTTTTAAACACATCTGTTCTGTCTGCCTGAATTCTGGGTCCTACTTTCTGAGCCTTGACACTGAACTGGTTTTAGCACCTTTCCCCGTTTGGTCACCCCTCAGCGTACATTGCACCACCAAAAATTTTGCAACCATTTTTGGCATTTACTTAATGTTATTTAGTTACTTTACTACAATTTTTAATGTAAGGGTGGCATAAATCAATTATGTTAATGTAACTAAATATGATTAAGTAGATGTCAAAAACAGTTGCATTCTGTGCTTGGCCACCCCTGTAATAATTTTCTTGGCAAAAACAACCAAAAATAAATTTAATAGTTTAATTAAATATTTTGGCTAAACTGCAATAAACCAGGGTCAAGTGCTTGAAATGTATATTGCATTGAATAACAAAAAAATGCAGATATAAAAAAAAAGTTGTTTTTATCAAGGAGAGAGTTGTCTGCCCAGCCCAAGCATTAAACGACTTACCTCTAAGTAACGCAGGTCCACCATTGAGCCACTGTGATACTTTTGATGTTGATGTAAAGGTGGAGCTCTGTTTGTGTTGTCTCTGGTCTAGAATTTAGAAGAAGTTTGTTATGTTTTGAAAGCGTAAATAAGTCAAAACTTCTTTGTAAGAAAAAAGTTGTGAGTATGTTTGTATATTGAAGTTAGGGCTGTGACTTGACTTGAGATGCCTTGAGTTCAGTTAACAAGTCAAAGTCCTGGTCTCTGGTATTATCTGATGAGAAACTGATCTGACCCAAATAATAATGAAAATTTAAGAGGTGAAATATACACCTGTAGTCTTACCTGCAAAGTGGAATTTTCTCGGCCGTAGTAAAGAGGGGTAGGTTTAAGAGAAGGATGAGGGGGAGGAGGAGGTGGTTTCTTAAAAATGGAAAAAACACAGATACAAAGTTATAAAATGTTGAGGTTAAACCAGCTTCAGCAAAAAAAATATATATATATGATTCAAGTAAGGTACGTATGTATGTATGACTAAATACAATCCCATGTCATAATTATGCAGACTGCTATCTGTTGTTGAATTCACTCCTTAGTCTCAGATGGTAAAGTTGAAGGTTGGTGAGCAAGACGAGGCACCATTCTTCCTACCAGTTCTTTCTACATTGATTAGTCTGTTCACAAAATAACTTGGTATTGAAATAACTATCACAGCCAATTGCAGACTCTTCCAGATGAAAACATATATTTTGACTATAACATATACCTTCAAGCTTTTATGCAAATATGTTCCCATGTCATAATTCTGTGATCTGTCAAATGCTGTTGAAATCATGCCCTTGATCTTGGATGATTCAGGCCGAAGGAGAGGTTTGTTAGCAGGGCGAGGTATCATGTTGCAGTCTAAGGTATTCCTTCTCTGAACACTCTGTTTACAAAATGACATGCTATATAAACAAAGTCAAATTCTGAACTTTCAAAATAAAGTGCAGAATTTTCAAAGGAAAAAAAATAAAAACATTTTTGCTATAACACCTACCTTCACACCTTTATTATCTGTTCTCACATCATAATACTGTAGGCTGCCATTTGTTGATGTATCTATGCCATTGGCCCCAGGTGGGATCTGTTGAGGTTGGCGAACAGGGCGCGGTATCATGTAGACTTCTGAGTCATTCCGACTTTGGATAGTCTGTTCACAGAATGACATGTAAATAATTAGTACTTAATGATTTTGTCTTCTTTAAGGCAAAGTGAGAGACCGACAATATTTTAATGTGCTCAACTTACTGCACAAAGTCCTGTATAGGCTGTTTTGTGTGAAGGATAAACTGTGTTGGTCTGGTTGGTTCTGTGATCGTTGTAGGTTGAGTTGACTGTTCCAACGCTGGTTAAAGTTGGTGTCTTGATGTTTTGGGTTAATGTGACTGTTGTAGCGTAGGTTGTGTTTTTTCTCAGAGGTTCCGACAGGTGGAGCGAATAAATAGAATCTGAATCTGAATCTGAATCCAAATCTGTTCTAGTTCTCCCAATCGTGTTTGTCTCCAATGTCCTGTCGGTACTGTAGTTTGTGAAATTTGTATTGGGGATATTTGGAATGTTGGTTGTCCATGTTGTGGCAGTTGTGTTTGTCATGTTATTGTTTTTTCCTGGTGTGGTTTTGCTGACGTAGTTTGCTTTGGTTGTGTTTTTGGAATCATATAGTTGTAGATTTTGTCTATATCTTCTCCTCGGCACAGGTACAGGCTTGGGTATAGACTCTGACTGACTTACATCTGGGATAGAGTTCTAAAAAAATAAAAGATAATAGTATTTCACAGAAAACACATTATTGTTAATATTTATTCCCACTGTAAACAAAAGTCTTCAGGGGTAATATTCTACCAAACAAAATAATAAAATCCATTACCAATAATGAATCTGGGTCTTCATAGATAGGATCAGGGAATTCATCTAAGACCCTCGTACATGGTTTTGCCAGGTTTTTTGTTTCTGGTTTTAATAGCTTTTAAAGAAACAAAAAGCAAAAAAGAAAACAAAGTTTGATCTTGCCACATGAAGTCATGACTTTTAGCTAGTGGTTAACATATCAAATCACAAAAATACATGTGACAACAAATGTATAATAGCTATGTAGTATCAGGAAAGCATTTTCATCTTACAACTGATTTTCTGGTTTTTGCAACATTTTTAAATTTCAAACATTAATTCAAGTCTTCTATTAAATTTATTTTAATTTCTCAGCTTTGCATGCTTTAGCAATTTGGGATTATTTGGCAAATCGTCATATTTACAGATCCCTCAACAAAGGCCAGGCAAATTATTTAAATACGTTAACAAAATTCTTGTTTCCATTTATTAAATAAAAACCCACAATGGTCACTGAAATGCCTTGGATCTAACAAGTAAATCTAACTAAATGAAACTAAATGAAAATCAAATATTGCTTTTCAACAATGCTTCAATATAATTATTTTAAAAATAAGTAAAACTGAATAAATAACCTGTAAATACTAAAACTAATTTGACCAAAGGGACATGTTAAATTGAGGTGTGTCAACTAACCATGGGTGTCACAACAACCTCCACATTTACAGAATATGTAGTACCGGTACTTAGTCTAAATATCCACTCCATGTTTACTGAGTTACCAAAAAGATTTTTACCCCTAAAATTTAAGTACATTAAATTCATTTGGATACATGATGTAGTATTATTATTTTATTCAGATCTCAATACTTTGTAAGGATACTGGACAGGAAATCAGATCACTTTTGTTTTCCCTAACTGGTTTGATATAAATAATTCATTTATGTGGAGCAAAAGTGTGTGTTTTGATTACTTTGTTATTTCTTCATACTGAAAGGCTTAAACACTAAAATCTCATGTGCCGTTCTGTATTTTGTATAGTAAAATACTGGCAACCACTGCTGCTGGCAAATTACGCTTAATTTTCTTGACAATAAAAGTGATGTTGTGTATCATGCAGTTCTGTGCTTTTTACTAATGTAGATTATGTTTACAATATACATCATCTATGGTTTTAAGAGTAATCTTATTTTAACAGGATGCGGCTGGAAAAATGCTATACCCTTGTAACACTGCAGCCATATTTACTACTGTATAACTTTGGTAACCTCAGCAACCAGTACCTGTCAAAAGGAAACATTGATTCACAATCAGGTTTTAAGCTAAACTGTCTGAGTCAAATTTGAAATGTGATACCCTCATACAAATAACTTTAAAAGAAATTACTTCAGCACAAATAATATATATAAGCTACATTTATTTCTTATTTTGTAGTGTTGGATGGATAACACCAGTGAAGAACAATCCCCCCAAACAACATCATTCAGGCTAAATCTCGTCGGTCTTTGATAGGCTTGATTTAGTCCAAAAATCATTGTTACGTTGTTTGGACGTAAATCATTTAGTCTTTACAATGTAACTTCAACCAATTTTTGCTCGAAGGGTATAGAAATGAAAATAACTCACCCATTTGTTGTTAACCAATGGGTTGCATATACTTTAGCCAGAAGCAGAGAGTTTCTATCAGAGAAATATCTGAGATTTTATATCCAGGCTGATATTTTCTAATATTATTTGTCTGGCTGATTTCTGATATAAATATTGGATAGGAACATCCCTATTTTTAAGTATGAGAGATTTCATTTAGATTTAAATTTAGATTTTTTTGAAGTTATAAAAATGTTTAACAGCAAAAATAAACAATACAATAAATGCTTCATAAACTGAGTTGACCACATAAATTGCTTTGATAACCACCTGTCCCTATGTAGCAGTTTTATGTCTTCGGCAGTGGTCACCAGCTTTGAAGGAGGAGGTCTTACCTGTAAGCCAGGGGTGTTGGACATTGAGAGGCTGCGGTGGATTCGAGGTGGGACTGCAGGTCTGTTTTTATCACCTGTAGCCTGAAATAAATAAAGCAGCTTTTAGTGTAGCAATACGTCATACAGTATAAAAGTGAATGAGGTCTGTGGTTATCAATTTGATCTATATCCTGTTAAACTCTTGCATTTCTAAAAATACCTGTTGTAATGATGTTAATATGGGCAATTGTAATTGTTATCAATAGATGGCGCCCGATATTATAGAATGTAGGAATGTGTATTATCCAGCTCAGAGTGTAGATCTCACAACCATAGAAGAAGACCGGATGTTGGCAAGTTGTATTAACAGTTTCTCTCCGAGTCCATTACCTGTATGGTTTGGACCTTACATAAAATACAAACTCGGCATCAGTATTAGTGTGGTTCACTGAAGAGAAGTTACCACATATTTTTGGCGATGAAGTAAACTGGAGTTTGTTTTCGCGTTTGTTTTGTTGTTAGCTTTAGCTAGTCAAGTGCTATAGCATGCTTAGGCGACAAGCCTCTTTGAATAAAACCGGGGTAAAGGAACGAAAACAAGCTATCGCCGAGGGACAAGAGGAGGTTGGCAACGGGAACAGAGCACCAGTTGCTGTGGAAAGGGGACAGGGAGAAGAACAATGACCTGTACAGATCATGGCAACATTTGGACCTATCGGTGAGTATGTGAAGGGAGATGAGGATTGAACTGAGTATGAGGAAGGTATGGGACACTTTTTCAATGCTAATGGAATTACTGAAGAGGCTAGGAAGCGCTCGATTCTCATGAGTGTGTGTGGGGCAAAAGTTGATTCGGAACTTGGCTACACCACGGAAACCAGGTGAAATTCCATATGCAGACTTAGTCAAACTCATTAGCGACCACCACCATCCGAAACCCTCTGTAATTGTTCAGCGTTTCAAGTTCCACAGTCACTTCAGAAAGTCAGGCCAGTCCGTGGCTAACTTCTTAGCAGAGCTTAGACAGCTGTCAGAGCACTGTGAATTCGGAGTGGTGCTAGATGACATACTATGTGACCAGCTGGTATGCGGCATAAATGATGATGCTGCATACGGCAACTTTGACTTTCAAAAAGGCTCTAGAGTTTTCTCAGGGCATGGAAAGGGCTGCTAGCAATGCCAAAGACATCCAGAAAGGGCATGCTGGAGCATGTCAAGAAAGTTCGCGATGTGGCAAGCCAGTTGAATGTTTTAGGTGTGGAGGGGCACACTATGCAAATGAATGCAAATTCAAGGATGCAGTCTGCCTCGGGTGAAAGAAAAAAGGACATTAAGAAAAGAAGTGCAGAGGGTCTAAACCAAAACAAAGACCGAAAATGGAAGGGAAAGCAACATCAGGCTCACACACACCATGTAGAGGAAGCTAGCAAGGAGGCTATGTGCTCTTTTGACATGTTTGCAATGGACACTGATGAGAACCCGCCTATGCCATACTATACCAGAGTCAATGTACATGGAGATGATGTTAAGTTTGCGATCGATTCAGGTGCGACAGTGTCTGTCATCAGCGAGGAGATCTACAGGAGGACCTGGAGTTCCAACCCACCACCCCTGTCTCCATCCAAGCTCAAGCTGAGGACGTACACTGGTCCGCCCATTCCCTACATTGGAGTGCTAAAGGTGAGCATTGCAGTGGGAAATCAGAAGGCTGAGGGGAGACTAGTGGTGGCAAAGGGTAGTCGAACTAGTCTTCTGGGTCGTGACTGACATAGAAAAATTAAACCAAACTGGCATGAGGTAAAGTACACAGCCACAACAGAGGATGTTCTACAGCAGTACAGTGAGGTGTTCAGGGACGAGCTGGGCACACTGAGAGGAATGACATTGAAACTCCACATTGACCCCAAGGCCCCACCACGTTTCTACAAGCCCAGAGTGGTACCCTACTCAATGAAACAGAAAGTGGAGGAGGAGCTGCTACGCTTACAGACGCTGGGCATCACTGAGCCAGTCCAGTTCTCCAAGTGGGCAGCTCCCATTGTTCCTGTTATGAAGCCTGACAAAACAATGAGAATATGTGGGGACTATAAGCTTACTGTGAACCAGGTGTCAAAGCTGCTATGCGTAGATGACCTGTTTGCAACTCTGGCTGGGGGAAAGTCATTTACAAAACTGGACATGTGCCACGCCTATCAACAGCTGCTGCTATACGATGAGTCTAAGGAGTTCGTCACCATCAACACACACAAGGGTTTATTCAAATACAACCACCATTTTCCAAAGGACAATGGACAGTCTGTTGCAGGGCATCCCACACGTAGACCTGCTCATTATGGGGTCTACAAAGGTTGAACTTCTCAGCAACTTGGAGCAGGTGTTACAGAGACTCTTAGATGCAGGGCTGAGACTAAAAAGGGACAAATGTGTGTTCATGGCACCAAGTGTCACTTACCTAGGACACAAGATCACAGCCGAGGGTATCTGCCCAGTGGAAGACAAAGTCCGAGCTATACAGGAGAACATCACCAAACTCAGATCTTTCCTTGGAATGGTGAATTACTATGGAAAATTCCTACAGGACCTCTCAAAGGTCTTGGCGCTGCTGTATAAACTACTGCACAATGACACAAAGTGGCAGTGGTGTGAGGAGCAAGAAAAAGCATTAGGGACGTGAAAGAATTGCTCCAGTCAGCGAAATATCTGGTGCACTTCGATCCAGACAAAGAGTTGCCAGAAGAGTTGAACCTTGCATGTGATGCATCGCCGTACGGTGTAGGGGCAGTGCTGTCCCACGAGGATGGGTCAGAGAAGCCTTTTGGTTTTGCTTCACGCACGTTAACAGCTGCAGAAGAAGGATACTCGCAGCTAAATAACGAAGGGCTGGCAATTGTGTTTGCTGTTAAGCGCTTCCATCAACAGTGTTGGGAAAGTTCTCTTTCTATGTAAACTAGTTCAAAGTTCAGTTCACACATTTTAAAATGAGCTAGTTCAGTTCATAGTTCATAATTCAAAATTTTGAACTAAGTTCACAGTTCCAAAAAATGAACTAGTTTATAGTTCTTTTTTTTTCATGTATTGCTCAAT
>NW_015152769.1:5617-7616 GCF_000732505.1 Cyprinodon variegatus | reverse complement strand
CCCAAAATATGAACGAGTTCATGAACTTTCGTTCAATGAACGCGTTCAGGCACAACACTGTCCATCAGTATCTCTACGGTTGTCTTAAATCTTTGCAACCTCTATTCATGTTCTTGGGCCAGTGAACCAGTGAGCTGGTCTGTATGTCAATTTTGGGGTGTGACAAAAGTACAGGCCAGAACCAAATAAGGCACCACCACCAGTTTCGGGGCTTCGTTTGGATTCGCCTGTTTTATAGTGGAAGTTTGGAATTGTGAGATTTGCAGAGAAAGGAGGGGTTTGCCAATGGGGTTTGAACTTCTCTGTAAGTCTATTTCACCCACTGAACTATTGTTATTCATCTATGACAATGTAAATTTGGTTTTGCATTCTATGACCTCTTTAATTAAATCTCTCCTTAGTGGATTTCTAGAATCCAGTGTTGCTGATTCATGTACCAGGAGGTACTTCCTGCAGTTCAAAAATGTATCTTTCCTCTGTACATTAAAATTATTACCGGTAACATCGAACCCATTTTTTCTTGCAGTAACGGTTTTCTATACTGTTTGCTGTTCTTTGAAGAGAAGCTAGGCTGATACGTAACAAACAAAAAGGATAACATTTAAATAGAACTTACCGTAGAGGGAGTGTCCTCATAATGACAGACACAATGAGACTTCCTTATGGGAAACATTAAATATGTAGACATATATAACAATTTCCTCGAAGTTGAGCCATCTTTTACTTTTAACAAATTATGTTTTCAACTATTTTTTAAAGAGTTGTTTCTTATTTTTATGTAGGGGCTTTAGCACTAGACAAGGCTGTTTTGTACAACAACAACAATAGAAAGATTGTTGGTAAGAAGTATGATCCATACAGATTTTCAAGCAACTTATTTACATGACTAGAATGAAACGACAGTCTTTTAAAGATTAACTCGCTGAGTTGCTTGCATTGTTCAGATGTGTTATCAATTTCTCCTTCTCCATTGTTGCAATTTGTAAAATGAATATCCCTTTGAACTTCTGGGATAACACATGAATTTGTTGTAATAACAAATAGAATATTTGAGGTAAAAATAACCTTTCATCTTTCAGTTTTTCAAATTTTTTAAGAACACTAGATAAATTTTAACACTGCATAAAGACATATGTGGATTCCTCTTACCATTTTGTTCCAGTTAAAATGCCTTTTCTTTCAGTTTTGGTCAGTGGTTTTCATAAATCCAATAAAAATGATGGATTCCTCTAGAATATTTACATTTCTGTACAGCAGCTCAAAATATCATGGCATCTGTTGTTCCCAATTGCTCTCTTGATCTGCAAATGTTGAGCAGCTATGTTTTAGTTTTTTTAACGGTTACAGGAAACAGATAGAAAGTAGTTGAAATATGTGGGAGGATCTTATTTTGGCAAGCTTTCACTTTTGACTCAATTAACTATGCCTGAGACCCAATTTATATTCCCAGCCTTTTGGTGAACTGAGCACACAGGTCCAAAATCCGTAGACAAACAAACTGATGGTATCTGCTAGTGTTTTTCTGTGTGCTTTTCCTTGTTTCAAACATTATTTTTCTGTATGTGAATACTTAAATCTTAAACTGGTTCAACAGGCCCAGCTGGTGCTTTTCCAAGTGTCATTGTTGTCAGGAATCCAGTTTGTGTGGGTTGTTTTTATGTTTTTCTCTCCCTTCACCACCAGGTGGTGCCCTGTTCTCGTTGGCCTTCCTGCACACCTGCAGGTGTTGGTTCATCACTGAAGAGTATTTGAGCGGCGGACTGTCTCTAGCTCAACGCCAGAGTGTTTGCCAGTTTTGGGTACTCTCGCCAGGCTGAGTTTAGCTGAGTCTAATCTGAGCCTTGTTTCTCTGAGTCTAACTTCGTTTTTGTCTTTGCCTTTTCGGCAGGAAGCCTTCCTGTGTAACTGGATGCCTGGCCTTCTCCCCCTGGAAGGATTAACTGAGTTCACACTGAGCAGGGGAAAACATCCACACGAGCCGTTCAAGTCCCTTTCGGAA
>NW_015152769.1:3198-5424 GCF_000732505.1 Cyprinodon variegatus | reverse complement strand
ATATATATATATATATATATATATATATATATATATATATATATATATATATATATATATATATATTTATTTAGTTATTTATTTATTTATTTTAATTCTACCATATACTGATAACATCTTTTTTCAGGGAAAAAAGGTTTTAATTTTGAATTATCATGTATCTACCCCAGTGGACATCTGAACTCCATACATTTAAAATTGCATTTTGATGACAACCAGTTTGTCCCAAAGAAAATATCTAAACATCAACATAAGAATGAATTTCCCTTTGTAAAAACTGTCTATCATCACAGTTGTTTTGCTTTCCTGTGTTTAATTGCTATAATAATTAAAAAAGCAATTCCCATTCTTTGAAACACAAAGGAGCATCACATATGTTTTGCTTGTGCAGCCAGATCTGCGACACCTTGAAGCATGTGTTTCGTCCACCATCTCTTGAAGATGGGTGGCACTGTAGTGTCTCAGAGTGTCATTTTGATGTGGTTTCCACCTTTGATGTGGAGGAGTGTAGTCATCTTCACTGTCACTTCCAATTCCTGCTTGGACCCAAGTAATCACCTCTTAACCAAGGAGCAGTTTGAAGTTAAAGGACTTCAGTGGTTTATTTCCCAGAAACTGGCATTCATTCTTATACTGAAGCCCAGAGTTGGTGATTGTTAGGTCAAAAAAGTGGAAACCTGCAGGCACTGTCCATTTCCGAGTGCGAGAATCCATCCTGTAGAAACTCAACATTCGATCATCCAAGTCCACACAACCAATGTTGGTGTCATAATCACCAGTTGTAAATGTCCTTGATACCTTGACATAGGCAGAGGATGTCATGACAAATGGCATGTTGTCCAACAATTTTATAACAGATACTGCAGGACGGCTTTGTCTGACAACCATCTCTGATTCACGTATTCCTTTCTTTTCAAAGGTCTTATCCTCTATGATCTTACAGTCCTTTGGAACCCTGTTACTCATGAGCTTTCCAGTTCCTGTTAACCCTTTTGTCATCAGGGTATCAAGGACGTTGATTGTTGTAAAGAACCTGTCAAAGAACAGGTGGGTTCCTTGGGGAACAGACTTTGCCAAATGAAGAACAGCATGGTCTCCAATGCCATTTCCCCCTGTATCTCTGAAGGTAGTCTTACCTTGGCAGACTACAAAGTCCAAAACTAGACCAGTTGGTGCAGCCAAGACAAACACCTTCAATCCAGATGGATGTGGTTTGCCTGGTATGTACTAATGCACTTAGCATTGACCAATAAATTGAACCATTTGTTCATCAATGCACAATTTCCCAGTTCTAGGGAGACTTAAACATGCTTGCCTTAGTTTGGTCAAGAGGGGCCTGATTCTCCACAAAGATCAAATCAAGGTCATTAACGGTCTTGATGTCATTGACCGATTTATGGTAATGGATTCTGCGAGAATTTAAACTCTGGTATTTGATGCCCAATACATTCGAAATGTTTGGGTATCATAGAGAGCTACTGTAATGTAAATAGAGAGGTAATGTAAATAGAAATCCCATAGAATGTCAATTATTCAGGAGTGGTATTTAATGTTGCTGCAGACTCAAGGACTTCGCACTGATCTGTGCACAGGTCCTTCACTTCAAACACAGAGTCATCAATGTACTGCTTAAAATAATCCATTGGGGTCCAGTTTTGGTGTGTCATCATGGCTTTATTGCCCTGAATGACTGGAGAATCACCATGTTGGAATTAGAATCTTAAAACAAACATGAAGCCAAAAAAAACAAAACATTAGTTCTTCATATTCTGGCTCCACAGAGGACGCCTTCTGGACACTGTTGCTTAATTTACTCTGCATTTGTTGCCCTGCCTGAATTTCATCCTCAGAGCTCTCTGAATCAACTTCATCTGCTTCTGCCTCAAACATTGCATCTTCAAGTTCTTCTTCAGACATTTTTTCAACTTTTAAATACTGTCATAAAACTCAGTCAAAATGCTTCATAGAATGTTTAATATGCTGCTAAGAGACTTATTTAGAATATGACAACAAAATTGTTGACCAAAATTTGAATAATAAAAAGTATTATAGTACGTACTATTTCTCTTTCCTTAAAATGTGCTTGTACTGATCGACGCCTTTTTTCTAAATGAGGAAAAGGAAGGTTTCTCATTTAGAAGCTCCACCCCTTCACATTGGGTATCATTAATGAATTACCGTAAATTCTCTAATATAGGCCCGGGCCTTTATTTCACTCAAGTGCAT
>NW_015152769.1:0-2348 GCF_000732505.1 Cyprinodon variegatus | reverse complement strand
GAGCACCTACAGCACCTTAATTTGAGCAAATTTTAAGAACTTATTATCAATTATATTTTCCAATTCGCCATGTGTGTGTGAAGACCACTTTCAATTTTTAACTTTTGGAGGGAAGACATTTTACAAAGTTAGGATGTTTTGGCCGGACCTCATAAGCTATTTTGCTGATAACTAGGTTTAGGGCTAAGGTGTGAACTGGGTTAGGGTTAGGGTTGGGGGGGGGGGGTATGCTCTAGTAATGGTTAGGGGTAAGATAAAAACCTAATTCAGCTCTCTAAAAAGAAATTACCTCGCAGTAATAATCTTACAACTCTAAAACCATCAAATGTTAATATTCCACAGCTTCTCTGTAGGCTAATCAATGAGGAATCTCAATGTTCAAATAAAGATTCCTTTTAGCTTTTTGTCTTTAGCTTTATGTGATGTTGTTAATCATTCTACTGTATAAATAACTATTTTTGAATGAACATTGTATAGTTTACTATTGTCTAATTTCTTAAACGCATGATAGAGCAGAAGAGGAGAAGCTATGATTATTGGTTGGATGATGAGGTCCTTTTATGATTTTGACACTGATGACTGGCTTGATTGTTAGCTCCACCCATTTTCTCATTACTGCTCATCTGTGTCATCTGCTCTAGTCTCTATTAAACATGCCTGCTTCCAGTCATCAGGGCCAGATTATTCGAGCTCTTGGTGACAGTCTTTTAGCAAGTAGTATTGTTTTCTGATTGCCTGATCCTGTTCTCTGAGCCTGCCTGTTACAGGTTCTGATATGTTTGCTTGACCTGTCGTCTGTCTCCTGCTTGCCCGAAACTGGAACTGCTTCTTGACACAGACTTGGAATCCCCTTCGGTACCTCTTTAGATCTCTGATCTTCTGGCCCAGACTGTAATGATCTCAGAATGTTGGACCCAGAATTCGAGGCGAGACAGGCAGTGGGAAAGTTCTAAGCCTTTATTCAACACAAACAGGGGCGCAGGGCTGCCCGTCAGCTGTGGGGCGGATCTCTGCAGAGAGGAGATACAGGTCAGTGACTGGATTTGTCGGGCTGATAATGACTCGGAGCAGAGTCACTGACCTGATTAAAAGTTCAGTCCATTTATGGAGAAAGGAGCTGAATCCTAACGGGAGGTTTCTCCACACCCTTCAGCGGGCGCCGCCACCAGAGTTCATAGAGATCGAGCAGAGCAGGCTCCAGCCAACGCCGAGCAGCAACAGTGTTTATAAGGGGAAATCCAAAGCCAGAGCCAGAAGACAGGTCCAGGTTCAGAAGCCGGAAGAATCCAGGAATAAATCCACAACAGATCAGACAAACAGAGCAGACAGGGGCAAAGCAAAACTCGGGATCCACAGGGCAGAAACTGGTCATAATCAGGAAAACAGAACAGACTAAAGAATGCTAGAGTTAGTTTCATCAAAACACTTGCATAACCTGGCGCTGATGGAAGGCAAGCACAAAACAGAAATAGCAGAGGAACCAGGTGGAAATGATCGGCATTAATCAGCCGCTGGACCAATTAGACAGGGGAGCAATGAGCAAAAAAACAAACCATCAGCGCCAAGATCATGACAGAATCAAGACAGAACCCCCCTTTAAGGGCGGATTCCTGATGCCCCAACGGGCTGATCTAACCTGTGTTTTCCTCCTGCAGAGGTTCCTGCCTTAGATGCCCTAGCTGCTCACTGCAGATCTATTGATTTTAGATAAACACCATTATAAATATCTTACTGTCTGTCTGTCTGAGTACTGGGTTCTCTGTTTTCAGCATTGACAGGTCCAATCTCTCTTTTTAGCATTTTTGCTCAGGGACAAATTTAGCGCGAATTGGAGGACTTTGGACAGCACCCTCCTCTCAGCCACTTCCTCCACTGAGTCCAGAGTGTAGCCTAAGACAGAAACAGCCTTTCTCACCTGTTTGTTCAGTCTCTTTCTGTCCCGCTTTGTGCTGACATGCACCCAGCAGACGACAGCGTTGAGGAGGGCTGATACCACCACAGAGTCATAGAAGGTTTTAAGCAGGGGTCTGCTCACTCCAAATGATCTTAGCCTCCTCAGGAGGTGGAGGAAGCCCTTCTTGTACTGGGCATCAGTGTTATAGTTCCAGAAGGTGGATTCCTCTGTGCCCATGCTTTCAGAATAGTAGATACAGTATTCACTAATAGAAAAACATTCCAAAAAACAATATAAGATAGAGAAAGTAGGAAAGGAGAGAGCGGAGCCAAAGTAATAGGCTACTGCCTGTGCAGTGCCATCTTCGAATTTAAAATGAAATTAATGACTGTTTCAAAGTTTTCTTGAAATCCCAGCCACTAACCATCCTAGCCACTAACCTGTCTCTCTCCAT
>NW_015152768.1:31852-34197 GCF_000732505.1 Cyprinodon variegatus | reverse complement strand
CTACACTAATCTCAATCTGATTCTAAAAAAGCTAAATTTAAACACAAAATTAAAAGACTACCAGGGAGAGCTAGGAGCAGTCGATGGACTGTGCACTCAAATTCTGCCGCCTTCGGCGGCAGAATTTAATCTTGTTTTCCCCTAACCCTACACCTACACCTAACCCTTTTAAAACAAAACCATGAGTCGAGCAGTAATACCGATAGATGACCCCAGCCCAAATTTATATCCGCTTTTATGTCATGCCTTGGTCTCACACAGTTTATGTGCGGCTTGCGCATGACATCCTTGACCCTAGAGCTGTGCGGTGTATGGAGCATAGGATCAGGTTCCTCTTTCTGTAGTTGAGCGGTGTATGGAACACAGGATTTGCTCATCTCCAGTCGGTGTTTGGAGTTCCGTAAGGTCCTCCTGTCCCCAGTAGGCTTGGGACTGTGGCTGGCTATGACCCTTGTCCTTTACGGGGGACACCATGGCAACCTGGGGGGGCAGGACTGACTGCAATTTATTTTATGGCCATGCTCAGCTTTCCGCCGGGGGGCTTCTCAATCCCCTTACTGGTGCCGTCTTCCTCCAGTCTGGTCTTGGGGTGAGGAGGACCATAGTTTGTTGTGGCCCTTCCCGTCTCCCCTCCTGGTTGCGGGGGGGATTGACGCGGCTCTGCTGTGTTCTTTCCCTTTCCGCCTTTTGGGTCAGCAGACAGGGGCTGAGAGCCATACCACCTGGGGAGGCCTGGATGGCAACAATTAATTTTGCCACCATTCCTTGTTCTCCCTGGGGGCTCTCTGTCTCCTTGGTGGCTTTAGCCCCCTTGTTTTCCTGGATCTGCCCTGTGGTGGTGATCTGGGGGGGTCATAAGCGATTGCAATTCTCCTGCGTCATTTGGGGATTTGGCCCTTGATTCTTGGGGACTGCAGTGGCCTGGAGGACTTCTGGATGGCAATGACTTTCTATGTTTTTTCCTTGTGTCCTTTAACCATGGGGGACATGTGGATGATCACAGTCTGTCTGGGTTGGTTCTGGCTCAGACTACACAGGACCCAGATCTTCAGCCTTACCTGGGCAGGTCAGAGTAACCTAACGGTGTCAACAACTGACCTGTTTACCGAAGGGTACTGGGTGAGGAGGTAAGTATGTGGCCTCCTTGAGTTCCCCTATTGGAACAATGCACACAAGGTGTGGCGGTCCAGAGCTCAGGACCTTAATAGCGGTCCAGTCTTCTATGGGGGTTAGCCCCGGTAAACGCACAGGCCACATGCACCACACGTTTAATTTGGATCTTTTTCCCTTTAAACCACAATTGGACTCCTTCAAATTGTAATCTTTTCCAAAAAGGATCTTACATCCCCTTGTCCAGCTTAGGTGACTAGGCCGTGGATGCAACGGGATGTAGGTTGTAGTTATACATCCCCTAGTCCAGCTTAGGTGACAAGGCCGTGGATGCAACGGGACGTAGGTTGTAGTTATACATCCCCTGGTCCAGCTTAGGTGACTAGGCCGTGGATGCAACGGGACCTAGGTTGTAGTTATACATCCCCTAGTCCAGCTTAGGTGACAAGGCGAAGGATGCAACGGGACGTAGGTTTCCTAACAATACTCAATCGGGTCTTGATCTTGATGGTCTCATCTTGATGGTCTTATTGACTATATAAGTTTTTAGACTAAGGTAATGGGTCCGGCTTGGCCAGACCTCGACCTTTGACCTTTTTGTAGTTATTCCTTCTCTTCAACTGTGATTTATTTAGTTTTAGACTTATTTAACATAATTGGCTATCGAACACACAGCAGGGACTGATCATCCCTGTCTGGGCCATCCTTGAGTGAGGGTGTCTAGTGATAATGACCAAAACACCCGATGACCTTGAGGTTCACTACTAATGATGTGTTCCAAAAATCCCTGCTCTTTAGTTTAGAATATCTTGAAAGGTACTTTCTAATTTCACAAAATGATTTACCCATACCATATTTTTGTATCCTGATTTTCACCTTATGGAAGGATTTGGATTGTATTAGGACCTGTTAAAGGGCCTCTATCGCCGGGGTTTGACTTTTAGCTCATTCCAGGGCGGACTACCCTGACTCTGCTCCCTCCATTGATCTAAAATTAATATTAATATGATTATCTTCAATTAATCTTAACACTAATATTAGTGGAATCCACACCTAAACCTCATCTATTAATATTCACTCATAGTACTTATCAACTTACCAGGACAGTTAGCTGCTAACCCCAATACTAGTGGGATCCATAGCCAGACCTAATCTTTTAATAATACTCATAGGGCCGGATCTATCAAAGGTTTGCGTGTATAAAAACGTGAGCTATTTCACTGCGCACGCTAAAA
>NW_015152768.1:20385-28907 GCF_000732505.1 Cyprinodon variegatus | reverse complement strand
AGTTTGTACAAACTACTTTGCTGCAAACCACAAAATGCGCAAAACCATCATTTAAATAGGGCGTCTCCAACAGTTTTGCACCTGCCACCAGTTACGCAATCACTCTTGTTAAATCACACACAAACCATGGTTCAGCCCCTTGTGCAAAATTCCAGTTTGCGAATGCAAATTACTGCACGCAAAATTGGATCTTGATAAATCCGGCCCATAGTGTTTATACTTAAAAGATAAACCAAGATTATTACTGGTACTAAAGGCAGTTGACTCAATTCCTGACTAATTCCTTTCAACTTCTTAATGTAATTATCCTTTTATCACCTTACCAGGACAGTTAGTGTGATCTTCTGGCTGAGGTTCTGCTTCGCTGATCTGATGGCACAGTTCAAGTTGGCTCTCGCTATCCTCTGAGCCTCTGTCACCGGACTCACCAAAGCAGAGTTCCGTTCTTTTAGCGATTTCCAACCCTCTCCATTCATCCAGGGTCGTTGGTTGGCACGGATGGTGATGTTCTTTGTAATGCTGTTTTCTTCAATACATTTGATGCAACCAAACACTTTGATCAAACCCAACCCTTATGTAGCACACAAACTAAGATTTGTTTATTGAGAATGAATTAGAATTGTATATTACATCACCTTATTAGGCTAAATCTAATCCAGGATTTCTTAACACTGGTCCTCAGGGCACCATGTCCTTTTACTTAAGCAAACCTGATCCAAATGATAGCATTACCTTCTTGGCAGCCATCAAATGCTGCAAAAGCCAGTTTGTCACCTTTTCATTCAGATCAGGGGTGTGAAGACAGGGAAACACCTAAAAAAAACTGGAAGACAATGGGCCCTTAGGACAAGCGTTAAGAAAGCTGGATTTAATCCATCCGTTAAAGCAGTTTTTTTAACCACGGTCCTTAAGGCACACTATTCTGCATGTCTTGGATATTTCCCATCTTTTACAGATCTGATATCAATTGATAGCATTTTATTAGGGTTTACTGATCTGCAGCAATCTGAATCAGATGAGAACCATCTAAAACATGCAGGGATGTGTCCCTGGAGGACCAAGGTTGAAAAGCACTGCCTTAAGGAGCAGTGAGCAGCTTCTAAATCCTGGGAAGCAAGGGTAAGCCCCGAAATTCCATTTCCTCCATAACTTCTGTGCGCAGTTCCAAAGCACCTCCACCAAGCCACGCCTATAGCATCTGCAGTTCGGTCTTGATCCACTGAGTTCCTTGGGGCTTGAAGAGAGCATGTGTAATATTCCTTCATTTGTTAATAGGAGCTTAATACAAGGTAATGGAAGCCTAATTTAGTATGACAGCATTAAAACTTTGCGTCGGCATCCAGCTCATGTGCAATTTCTGCCCAAACTTATTTTTGTTCTTGGTCTGTGTAATATGGATGCCCAAAATTCTACAAAATTCATTCATACTCTTAACTTCCAAAGTCAGTGTTGCGTGTATGCAATAAGAAGTTGCTCTGTGTTGTGACTGGATTTGAAGACAGATCTTCTTCCTGAATGTTAAAGTATTAGTAGTTTGCATTAAATAAATAAAACTGTTCTTTTGAGGGAATATATGAACATTTGGTTTTAATTTGTAATAACCGATATGTCCTTCCCAAGTTCTACAAACCAGATGTTAACGTTATTGGTCCAGTTTCTTGCGATCGCTGTTGTAGAGCTTGACCTGGTCGGATAAATGGACTTGCTCTGGATTTTTATGGTGAACAACAGAGACTACATATGGAGAACACTTATGGAGATAACATACGGAGAACAGAGTGATGTTCAGAGGAGTCAGAATGTGGAATGGAGGCCAATTTCTACTTGGGATTCTACTAGGAGAGGAAATTGTCTGGGCTTTCCTACTGCTCCCTCACACCTGAAATTGGCCACTTTGTTACAACAAAAGCCATTTTAATTTTTTGCATTCAGTAATCGGTGAGATCTGCTATGATTTATTGTGATGATGGATTCAGTGATCCATACTGTCACTGAGGGGGAAATCAACATGCTGGAAGTCTTCCTGAGGGGCCAGTTGAAGGAAATCTGGCTCCATTAGGCAAGATAAAATGTCCTCCAACCAATCGCTTGGCTCCAAACTTTCAATGTCCATTGGTGGCACATCTCTGGGTGGTGATGGAGGAGGAGTTGGGTTGCTGTTCAGAAAAGACATTATTTCCTTACTTCAGCAAAAGAAAATATCAAAACTTTGTCATGGAAACGGCTTAACTTTAGCAGAAACTTACATAGAAACAACAGCAAGAATCCTCTGGACGTATTCCTTAATGTTATTATTGGTTGTAGAAGGTCCTAAACAAACAAACAAGCAATTACTTTTTAGATTTCATTTATAAGCATTTAACATGATTTGAAATGTTCTTCAATAAAACTGATTTCAGTCTATGAGTACAAAAACCTTTAATTAGTTTAAAAATGAACAAGCAGCCTGAATGTCCATGGGACATTTTTAGATTATCTCCACCACTTGGTTTTCCCCTTTTTGGATTTTCATATTGTTTTTTATACAACTTTGGTTTTATTGGACCATTTAACCAATTGCCTTTGGGAAGAGAAATTTATAAAAAGAACAACAAAATGTTGCTGCATGAGGCCCAGTGTACAGCCATGGCCAAACGTTTTGAGAATAATTCAAATGTTATTTATTAAGTCTACTGCTTCAGTTTTTATAACAGCAATTTGCACTTACTCCAAAATGTTATAGAGTGATCAGCGTAACAGAAATTAATTGCAAAGTCAATATTTGCCTAGAAAATGAACTTTATCCCCCAAAACACATTTCAAGGTCATTACAGCCCTGCCTTAAAGGACCAGCTAACATGGTTTCAGTGATTGCTCCATTAACACAGGTGTGGATGGTCTCTTTAAAGTGTTTCAGCTGCGGGATCGGGCTACCAGCGGTGCAGAGCTTGCTCAGGAATGGCAGCAGGCAGGTGTGAGTGCATCTGCACGCACTGTGAGGCGGAGACTCTTGGAGCAAGGCCTGGTCTGAAGGAGGGCAGCAAAGAAGCCACTTCTCTCCAGGAAAACCATCAGGGACAGACTGATATTCTGCTAAAGGTCCAGGGAGGGGACTGCTGAGGACTGGGGGAAAGTCATTTTCTCTCAGCAATCCCCTTTCCCATTGTTTGGGACATCTGGAAAATAGCTTGTTGGGAGAAGAACAGGTGAGCGCTACCACCAGTCTGGTCTCATGCCGACTGTAAAGCATCCTGAAACCATTCATGTGTGGGGTTGCTTCTCAGCCAAGGGAGGCGGCTCTCTCACAGTCTGACCTAAAAACAGCCATGAATAATTCTCCCAACCGTCCCAGAGCAGTTTGGTGATGAACGATGCCTTTTCCAGCAGGATGGAGCAACTCGCCATGAAGCAAAGGTGATATCTAACTGGCTCAGGGAACAAAACAGAGAGATTTTGGGTCCATGGCCTGGAAACTCCCCTGATCTTAATCCCATTGAAAACTTGTGGTCAATCATCAAGAGACAGCGGACAAACGAAAACCTTCTGACAAAATGCGAGCATTGATTGAGCAGAATGGACGCTATCAGTCAGGATTTGGTCCAGAAGCTGATTGAGAGCAGCCAGGGAGAATTGCAGAGGTCCTGAAGAAGAGGAGTCAACACTGCAAATACTGACCTGCTGCATTAACACATTCTGTTACTCATGATTGCAATTTTATTTCTGTATGTGATAACATCTGATGTACACACATGAAAACCAGAGGGCAGCAACTCATGTGAAAATATAATATTGTGTCATTCTCAATACTTTTGGCCATGACTGTAGAAAGATGAGGGGCAGGTCAAGGGACTTTGAGTTGTCATGAGCTCAGGCTAAATACCTTAGAGTCAGCCAGGCAGCTCTCCAATGTGTGTCAAGGGATGGATGGCCAGATGGCTACGAGGATAAAAAAAATTCAAAGTAAGCTTGTCACATGTTCACTGTGTCTCGGGGGATGGGCACGGTCGGCCAATTAAATTTATAAAGTGCCAATTCACAAAACATGTCATCTAAAGACACAGAGACAATACAGTCAGATTGATTAAAGCTTTCTGAGGAAAACCAGCTGATTGCATCGACTCACTGACCTCTCAGTCTAAGCATATAGCAGTATAACTATAGAGTTAGATTGAAGCAAGCCCAATTTTCTATTCCCACAAATGCATCTTGGAGAGATTAGCTTTATCTCTTCATGATTTGGTGGTATGTTGATTTTTCTCCCTGTGCCATGAATGTCTGAGGTTATGAGTAAGACAGTAAAGGTGATGGTTAATTTGACTGTGTTAAAAATGTAAACAAAATAGCACCTAATAGAAGAAAAAGAATGGGTAATATAATCCAATAGAATAAAATTTATTATGTTTAACCTTGATTTGATTTAGATTTTTCTGAATGAAAATCAGAGAATTTTATTATCCTTTCCTCCATATATTAACACACATGTATATCACTTAAAACTTATGAACGATTAAATCAGTGATTTTCATCCTTTAAAGTGTTAAAACTAAATGTTACACCACAGATTACTAAAGCTATGGGAGTGTAGTTTGTAATATGCAACTAAAATACATAAAAGCTAACATTAACATTCAAAATGTCGCCTGTAAGGGAACAACATCAGCACAAAGATGAAGACGCCCACCTGAAGATGTCTGACATCAGCTTTGATTTTTTTAATCATACAACATGAATGAGAAGGGAAATGTGTTGTATTTTAATGAAAGATGAACATTTTTAGTATCTGAGTGTTTGATATAAGTTTCTTACTACAAAAGAAAGTCCAAGTGTTAGATGAGCAGCTGATGGCTGATGGAAAGTATTGGCAGAGATTTCTGGATTATATGATGAACTCTGATGATCGGGTCTCAGCTACCGTTGGGAAAGAGGAGCGCTGAGATTAAATCCTCCAACTTTTCAATGTGTGCTTTGACTGACCCTGATTCTGAAGAGCTGAACTGAATCTGTGTGTAACATCTTTGTGTCATGATTTTAACATTTTGCATTGAGATTGATTTTTTTTTTTTTTTGACTGTTGTGTTTAGGAGCTCAGGTTAATCATTTGATTATACCTTGTACTCTGTGTGAAGAATTATTAGGAAAATGAGTATTTCGACCACATCATCCTTTTCCTACATGTTCTACTCCAAACTGCATAGGCTTGAAAGCCAACTACCAGTTCAGTAAATCAGGTAGTGTGCATCTCTGTAATGGGATGGGGTGTGGCCTAATGACAACATCCTATTATAAAGGTGTGATTATTGGGCAACTTCCTTTCCTTTGGCAGAATGGGTGAGAAAAGAGATTTGACAGATTCTGAAGAGTCAAAAATTGTCAGATGTCTTTCAGAGGGGGCGGGGGGTAGGGGGGGCAGCAGTTTGGAAATAACCGATCTGTTGAAGCGGGATCATCGTGAAATCAGGTGGTTCATGGCAAATAGCCAACAGGGACGCAAGAAGCGTGTTGAGAAAAGACGACGCAAAATAACTCGCCATGAATTGAGAAGGATGAAGCTGCCAGGAAGCCATCAGCCACCAGTTGTTCCATATTTCAGAGCTGCAACATGTCTGGAGCGCCGAGAAGCACGAGGTGCTCAATCCTCAGGGACCTGGCCAAGGTAAGGAACGCTGAAAAAAGGCCACCTTTGAACAAGACGCACGAGACAAAACGTCCAGATTGGGCCAAGAAATCTCTGCAGACTGATTCCTCCAAGGTGTTTGGGTCTGATGGAATGAGAGAGAGTCTAGATGGTCCAGATGGATGGATGGGCACCAGGCTGGATCAGGAAAGGGCAGCAAGTTCCTTATCCACTCAGACGCCAGCAAGGTGGAGGTGGGGTAATGCTGTGGGCTGCTATCATCAAAGATGATCCTGTGGGACCTTTTCAGGTTGATGATTGAGTCAAGATCAACTCCCAGACCTACTGCCAGTTTCTGGAAGACACCTTCTTCAAACAGCGGAACAAGAAGAAGTCGCCATCATTCCAGAAACACCTGATATTCCTGCAGGACGATGCTCCGCCACACGCATCAGAATACACCACAGCGTGGCGGCCAGGAAAAGGCTAAAAGGAGAAATAATGACATGGCCCCCTTGGTCACCTGATCTGAACCCCATGGAGAACCTGTGGTCCTTCATGAAAGGTGAGATCTACAGGGAGGGAAAACAGGGAGGCTGCTGCACGCCATGAGGATCGCACACAGATCAAGACTCTGACAGAATCTATGGATGGAGGATTTAGAGCGTCATGGTGTAAGTAAGTAAGTAAGTAAACTTTATTTGTATCAAAAAAAAATAAATAAAAAAAAACTTCCAAATATGAAACTTTGACATTAAGGAGTATTTTGGGTTGATTGAGAACAATTGAAGCCCAATAATAAAAATAATCCTCAAAAATACACCTTGCCTAATAAAACTGAACAGTGTAGTGAGTTTTTTTTTTTTGCCCGTCTCTTTCCAGGGAAACAAAAACAGTAACTGATAACTACAATTTAAAATGTTCAGCAAATTGAGCTTTTACCATAAAAAGTTTCATGGGGAAAACAGTTAAATGTTTTTGCCAACTAGGATGAGATTCCAGGGCTCCATTTATTGGTTACATATTTTAGCTATCAATCTTTTCCATCTATTATAATCATTTAACATTTTCCACTGACTTGAATGCAGGTGTGCATTGTTGATGTTTTTTTATTTTGTTTTCTTAGTTTTTAGCTTTCTTTGCATATATTCATTAATTTTCCTTTTTATTATCGATTACACAAGGATATCCTTTTATAATAGAAAGGATTGTCTGTTGTCAGAACATTTTTATTCTATTATATATTCATTTCTTTTTTACTCCCTAAAAGTTTTCACTCAGTCTGTTTCACCCTGAAGGCCGCACCATCTCTGCAGGATGGTGTTTGTAGACCAGACTTGGCTTCTTCCATAACAAACCAGATTCTTTCTCCAGGTTTATTCATAACATGTTACTGTTTAACCAAAGTGTCTGTAATTAGTTTTGACTCTGACTGCTTTCCATTATTGTCAGTAAGGAGGAACGAACGCTGCTCATGCAGAACAGGGCAGCATTCTGCCATTAGGGCTGCATGATGAACTGTTCTCTCTTTGCAAAGATATGAATAAAGTGCCGAATGAGTGAAATCCATCGATCTCTGTTTATTTAACTAGGATGAATAGATGAATACTTTTTTCCCACGACAATTTGATAATGCAAAATGTGACGTTTGGATTTCATTAAGACCATTGATCATCCCGCGTTTCAGCAATGATCCGTTTGGAGTCGAGTGAGTTGGCCTACCGACTTCACTCCCTCATATTCTTGTTTAAAATCAGTGTTCAACGTAGCAAAAGAAAACAGTGAGTAAATAATTAAATGGATTTAATACCATTTAAAGAGGAAAAAAACTCCTCGTTGCTGCATCATCACCAATCATTGCAAATAAATGAGAGCACAATGTTAGGCATGATTCCTTACCAGAGACCTGGTAGTAGCTTCCAAAGGCTGAGTCTTTGGGGATGTCGGGGTAGAGATAGAGGAGGGGGTTGGAGCTCCTTCCCTGGGTCGTCAGGGTGTAGTGGTTGATTGCATCCGGCAGAGACAACACAGACAGCTCCTTCTTGGTATAGGGCTGCACAGCATGGACATGCGACTCTGCAGAGAAGCAAAATAAGCTGAACAATGAAGAAAAGCTGGTCTCTGCAAGACCATTTGGTCCCTGTGAAAGTGGGCTTCTGGAAGCGTCCCTTAACGCCTAAAACAAACCTCCAGAGGAATGGTCCACCCAGCTGAAGGTTATGGCTCCATCTCTGATGCTTTCACTGAACCGGATCAGAAATGTCCCGGTTGGTTTTTTCAGCAACAAGGAACTTGTTCTCCGTTTGCTCACGAAACCCATAATATAGCTGGAAAAATAAATATCCTCAAATTAATATTGGTGAATAAAAGCAGGAAGAGATGCATTGTAACCAGAACCGGAGATCTTACCCGTTCTTCCAAAGCTCGGACAGATATTTCTTGATGAGATCCAGGATCCCATCGATCCACATCCAGACACTTTCATCCTACGCCATGAAAAAGGAATCATTGATGTAACGGAATATTTCATGCCAACTTTATGATGAACTTGTTGCTTGCAGGGGACGGGCGTTAAACCATAAGCCATGATATTAGATTTGGACAAATGTTCAGACTGGCTAACTTTGAACATTTAATGTGACTGACGATTCTTTGAACCTGATGCTTCTTCATGGGTTTGAGCTTTTATGTGTTAAACCTGAATGATGAAGGTAAATTAAATGCCTGTCAATGACGCAGTGCAAGCAAATTCCTACCGTCACCTCATGTCAATTCAGGAGATTCATCTCCTGAATGAACATGATGCATCTCCAACCATAACCCAGCTAAATAAATTAATCTCCTGAATGAACATGGACATGGACCACGAACATGATGCATCTCCAACCATAACCCAGCTAAATAAATTAATCTCCTGAATGAACATGGA
>NW_015152768.1:13882-19959 GCF_000732505.1 Cyprinodon variegatus | reverse complement strand
TTGAACAGGAAGAAACCTCCAGCAGAACCAGGCTCAGTGTGAGCGGCCATCTGCTGAGGCCCACTGGGGTTCAAGGAGCCCCCACTGCTCCACAAGGGGACGGGTTAAATGCAGAGGTGAATTCCTCCAGTGTGAGATCAAGACGTTAAATCAGAATAATAAGTTGTGAATTGGCGCTATATAAATAAACTGAATTGAAATTGATGTTCGTTGATGCGTGTCAACCATAGACTTTTCATGTAAACCAAATGTTTTGCTGCTCAAAGCGTGTTCGTTGTGAACGTAGCATTAGACTCCTCTACTTCACAATGAAGAGAGATAATTTCTAAAAATCAACCCTAAAAGAAAGTACCAGAGAGCTCTACAGGAAAGAAACACTGGGAGGCTTAAGAAATCAGCACCCATGGGGGACGTTGAAGCTCCTTAAAAATCCTGAGATGCATGAAGTTGTAATAACAGATAAAAAGTCCTGAAACTTACCTTGGAGAACTTGCTCCAGCACAGCAGACCTTCAGGATTATCTGAGAATAAGATAGATTAGCCTTCAATTGAATTTTTATGTGAAGTAGCTCATTAGCTTAGCAGATAATTAAACAGAGTTCGAACTGGTTCCAGATCCAAACCATTGCATTCATTTCTAAAACTTGTTAAAGAGAATTTAACAATTTATGGTCCAAGACGTCCACCTACCCATGATTTTGTCTTGAAGAACTGAGAGCTGGTCCTGATCCAGCCCCCGCCGGCCCACAGATAAGAACTGCCAGTTCAGAAGCTGTGCCACCTGCTGCCAGGTGAGCGCAGGAGGATCCAGAAACAGCGACAGGTTCTACAGGACACAACTCTTTAACAGGTTTGCTTCAGCAGAGGCTGCATGCATTTTCTCTCTCTGATTAAGGAGCACTTCTTACCATCGGTTCACCAGTGGACACCATGTTGGACCACATGATTGAGGCCCAGGCACTGGGGACCTGGTTGGAACTGGAGACGATGACCACAGGCAGGGAGCTGGCCTGTCCAATATCAAAGCCATAACAGTCAAATAATCCGCTATGCCGCCCAATCCAAAGTCTTCTCACCATAAGAGAGAGAAACCTTTCCACCATCACTTACCTCGATGTTGAACTTTTCTCCAGCGTAATGCAGAACAGCCACAAAGCGAATGATGTGGAGCTCCTCTGTGACCGTCAGAGGACTCTGGTTGGACCAGAACCAGAACATATTCCAGTCATAAAACTGTAATCATTTCATGTGCTTCTGGTTGTGTAAGACGAGGAGGCCGATGGTGCGCCATGCTCACATGTTTTCTCTATTGTTCATAAAGCTATAATTGCTAAAGGTTTAAACATCAGAACTCCTAAACCAGCACCAAAGCGTTTGGCATCAGCCCACTAAGGTTTGCCATTTGTCTAATGATGATGGCTCTCTTTCAGGGAAGAACAGAACCACAACAGAACAGGAACTGGAAGAATGTTCAACACCAGACAGAACTGGAAGAATGTCCAACACCAGGCAGTTAGCCTTCAGAGGCTAGCCTCTGAAGGCTAACTGCTGGAGGTGAAAGGATGACGCAGAGGACCAGAGAAAACCCTGAGAGCAGGTGATGTCTGATGGAGGGACCACCACAAGTCTTTCTACGGCTAAATTAAAACAGCGTTTTAAATCCACTCAAACTTTCTGGCTTCATTCTTAGTCAACATCATTTTCTTTATCCTCCATTTTGATTCAACATGTTGATTTGGTTGTAATGTGGAGTCAGACCATGAGCCGTTTACCAATCAAACAAAGGAACTTCTTTTTTTTGTTTTTATAACAATAGTGGCTCTTTTTTATGGACAATAGGCTGACAGGAGGGGGGGCATGAGAGTGGGACAGAGACGTGCAGGAAAGGACCCCAGAACCCAGGTTGCCCACGCCAAGGAGCAAGGCCTCCATACATGGGTTTTGTTCCACCAAAGCACGCCCACAACAAAGGAAACTTTAAATATTAAAGATTGTAGATAAGGAGGTTAAAGGTAGCATGTGGACAGGCCTCAGCTTTCTCTTCATCCATGTGTGTCTCCTAAACAAATCCGAGGTTCTCGATTTCCACAGCTTCTCACTACAGGAATTTAGTTAGATTTGAATGTCCCAAAGGAAAATAGTCTTGGATAGAGAGTTTGGCTCCTGTCTGATCCAAACCATGGCTGTAACATTGCATCTAAACATTAAACCACCAGATTAGGTATTGGACCAGAAGCTGCAGCTATCAAACACATCCAGTCTCTCACCTCACAAGAGCCTTTAGTCCGGGATTTTTTCTCCTTCAGGGACTGAAAACAGAAACGGATGAGTCATCATTTCTCACCGACTGCTGATGCGGTTTACTTTTGTTTTTCCAACCATGTGCTCGAAGGCAGCCCTTAGCGCTCCGTCGGGTCCGTCCACATCCAGAACTTTACTGTGGTCAACAGTGAAGTCAAACAGACGAAACCTCCAAACAATAAAAAAAAAAAGACTTCATTCCCTCAGTTCGCTATAAAACATGTTATCCATGTGATTTCCTTCTTACCCACTGACAGTCTGTTCTTCTTTAACATCCCTGGTTCAGAATAAAAAAGCCTCATTTAGGGTCAAATAGAAGATCTGAAAATAAAATTGCTTTGAAGTGAGTAGTTTGACTTACTTGTCAAAAACAGGTTTGACCTTCAGCAAATCCTTAAAAGCAAGAAGGTTTGCCAAGAACCTGACAGGAAAAAAGGGGGAAAAAAATCGACTGAGGTTGTTTTCTTTTTTAGTTAATTTACAGTTTATTGCAGAACAAACAGTTTATGCTTGGTTTCTATTTCCTGATTGTATCTCAGATGAAAAATCCAACAGAAGCATTGAGAAATGATGAGAAAGGGGACAACTTTTCATCAACCAGGCCAACAGAACAAACCAAAAATAAAATAAATAAAATTGAGATTTAGCTGGAGCCCTGAATAATTTTCTGCATGCGCTTTTTAAGTAATTATACTAACAGAGTCACACCTGTGACATGCTGGAGGACCAATCAGAAGCTACATATGATGGCATCATCAGGGCTCCGCTCCTATAGAACCTTCTAGGATTCATCGAACCGTCGACACATTCAAAACTTTGGTTTCATTTCCTCCCTACTGACCTCCAGGGGGCGCTCCTGAAAGCACTGAATGACTAATACCAACCATTTCCTGGACATGCCTCACTGAGAGAGAGGGAACAGCCAAACCTCGTAAAAGAACCCGGCCAATGAGAACCCAGCATCATTTCTGATGATCCCCTTTAACCAGTGGAAACGCCGAGTCGGTCTTGCTTTAGATCCAAACTCTGCCTTACCTGACTGTCACCTTGAAGCGGACGCCGGTCTTCAGGATCAGAGGTCGATGAGGTAAGTTCTGCATGACGGGCTGCTTCTCTACCACCAGTGCGCTGCACGGCACAAAAAGAGCCCATCAACACGCTGCTGAGCACTGCGCTGCCGAGGAGGACAGAGGAAGGCTCACCTGGTTAGAAGGTTCCTGATCAAACTCAGGGTGAACTGATCCATTTGTGTGATGGAATCTGCCATGGAGGAGTCGGGTCTGCTGTACTTCTGGTTCATCTCAAGCATCTTCTGCAGCTGTTCACGCACTCCAAGAAGAACCTCGGTAACGGCTGTAAACCTGCATGCAGAACAGAAACAACAAGCTTCCAGAAGATGCTCCGTCCTCTGTCCAACAAGGAGACCAGAATGTCCTGCTCACCATTTCTGGAGGAGCTCCAGACTGGTGTTCTCTGGACTTCCGATGCTGGCCAGCTGCTGCCTGCGCTTCCACTCAGGAAGCTCCACGCTGGTGAGACTCATCTGGACGTGAGACGCCTGGTTTAACATGTTCAGCAACTGTTGCAGCACAACCTGCGGGACGGAAGCAACATCTCCTGTGAGCAACGCGGCACAGAGCCTGTTAACATGAAGTAACCTGTAAGCTAAACTAAGCAGTCAGTTACATTCTTCACTATTTAGAATTTAAGGTCATTAATAAAAACAAGCTTTCTTAATAATACTTATATAATAATATTGCAGCAAATTAAACATTTCTGGAAACTTGAGAGCTATTGGCAGCGGAGAACGAAATGTTTCAAAGATCCAGTCTGCATGTCTGCGCTCTACAGACGGACTTTGGTTGATACCAATGTTTCCATTTTCCCCTGAGACGGTTCAGCATAGTTAATAAGTCCACACTAATCCAGAAGCATCAGAGCGTTCTGACCAGCATCTGAGTTTATAAAAAGGCTGAAAAACCATAGATGGATATAAAAAATATATATAGTTAAGAGCTAATGAGGGGACTCCAAGTCCCTGGTCCCCCAGTTCCATCCCCACAGCCTCCACTATGGGTCCCTGAGCAAGACCCTTAACCCAACACTGCTCCCCGGGTGCCGCACAGTGGCAGCCCACTGCTCCCCAATTGTGGGAAAATAAAGGAGTTTCTGATCTGAGTCGGACTTTAGCCATTTTTAAGGGAGGATGTCTGATAATGATGATCCTTTATTTAGCAACATGGTGGTTCTAGTTTCACAGGAAAACATTTAGTTCAGGAAACGCTGCCAATCCTCAAAACACCTTCGCTTCATTAGTTTTCACAAACTGGCTCCCATTTTTAAAAGTCTACAGTCACGCTAAATGTTTTCCAGCATTTTAAAGCCACGGCTGCTGTGTCCGTTATGTGGCTGATAACTGGGCGACATCATCAGAAACATTTTCTCCTTTTTGGATCACAAACTTTCTGCTATTATAAACGGGTTTAAAGTGTCATTTCAAAGCACTTTCAGAGAAACACGACTTTTAAGAAGATCCTAAGTTTGTTTTCCAATCATTGAAGAAAAAAACTTTGATTTCTTGCATGCCCTTAAACCCCTCCCCCGCATCACCATCGCCTTTCCTGTTTAATTCCACATTTGCTGAACCTTAAACTCTTCAGTTTTTTTTAGCTGTGTTTAGTCCACGGCCCGCTTCTTTATAGTCACCGTTTGTGAAACGGAAAAGGCAAATGCCACACCCAGTGAGGCACGGTGGTGGCAGCACCATGATCTGAGGTTCCTTTTTTTTTTTTAAGATGAAACTAGAATTTTTGTTGGAGAGAAACAAAATATCTGTGCAAATAAGAAGTGATAAAAGGAGCAGAACCGAGTTTAATCTGGGATGAGATCAGAAAGCTGCAGGAACACAGACTGACATGAATGCATTCAGACCTGCTTTTTTTCTGCGATTACCAGCGCCCTCTTCAGACATTCCTGTTCCACCTGAGTCTGAGCCTGACTCTGGGCCAGTCTGCCGTTCTGCTCCACTGTGGAAGAAAGAAAACATTCCTATAAGCAGAGCTGAAAGTCTGTGATAATGGCGTTCCTGCAGCGCCTCAGACTGACCTTTGCTTTGCCACGTCCTCTGGATGAAGTCAAGTTCTTCATTCAGACCTTCCAGTATTTTTACTTCCTTCTTTAGATCCTGCATCAGATTTATATCAGTTATTAACAGCAGTTACTCTTTTTCACAATTATAAAATCATATATAAAAAGATAAAGAAAATGTAAAAACCTGCTTAAATCATCCTGCCGCTGAATCCTTTTAAGCAAACATGTTGATTTTCTGATTTCGTTTCTGTAGTTTATTTAGTTTTCTGCTAGTTTAGCAACAGATTTTATTTTTTTACCGTCTCAATGTCTTTTTTATACGTTTTACTTTTTCTGCTTCTTGTGTGCAATGAGCTACAGAGTTTCCCCTTGAGGATTAATAAATTATCTAAAAAATAAAAAATAAAAAAAAACACTGATGAACAGAAATGGCCACCAAGAGATTTTAATTAAGGTTGGGCCATAAGTAAAAATCTTCCCAAACTACATTTCTCAGAAAAATAAATAGACAATATATTTGTTGATGAAATCATGTTTTAGCAAAGTGCCCATTTCAGCCACTGGAACTAGAGTTTAATGGAGAAAAAAAAAGGAGAATGTGTTTAAAAGACAAACAGCTGCAAAGGAGAGGAGGACGGACACAATTCTTCAGTTCAGTTCAGTAGCTTTTATTGTCCCAGTATGGG
>NW_015152768.1:9972-13871 GCF_000732505.1 Cyprinodon variegatus | reverse complement strand
ACCTTTCACACACATGTTCACATTACACAAATCACAGATAAAAAAATAAAAGAAGCACAAGAGATACATAAATATTTAAAAGATAAAAGTAAAATAAATAATAAAAAGTAAATAAATATGTGCAAATGAGAGCATAGACCTGAATGCATGCAACATATGACTATCTGCTTTTCCTGGTAGAGTTTAGCAGCTGAAGAGCAGAGGGAATAAAGGAGTGTTTGTATCTGTTGGTCCGAACTGGTGGGTATTTAAAACGGGAACCAGAGGGTAGGAACTGAAATTCGTTATGTAGGGGAAGGGTATAATTATCCAAAATGGACTCAGCTCCAGTTAAAGCGTAGGTTTATATTAGGTGGGCTATGGCAAGCCGTTTTAATATTTATTAAAAGCACCCTGTTGTTCCATTTGTAGATCACTAAAATTAGATCGTTAGTGATCAAAATCACTGCTAGACTGAACTGTAACAATAGATTTACTAAACAGTGTCGTTTCTGGCAGCCATCTTAGATTTAGTCTTAGTCTTCCGGACAAAAATTATTAGTTCAAGTCGCATTTTAGTCATTACAATATGTGATGTTTTAGTGGGTTTTAGTCTACTTAAACTCTAAAAGGTTTTAATCAGTTTTACGTTGCAATAAAAAATACCAGATTCTTTCCTTGACTGACAGCTCTATCCTAGATGCTACAATAGCTGGGTATAGAATGCTGCCATGTAGATCATATCGCTGTTGGGCAGAAAACTTTGATTTATAGAATTCAAATAAACTTTTACATGAATTAATGCCCTACTTTGGAGAGTGTTGGTCTAGTGGTTAGACCAGTACTCTGTGCTGCCCAGTTCGACCCCCACAGCCGCCACTCTGGGTCCCTGAACAAGACCCTTAACCCCACTCTGCTTCCCGGGCGCCGAACAATGGCAGCCCACTGTTTCCCAAGGGGAGGGGTTAAATGCTGAAAATGAATTTCTCCATTGTGAGATCAATAAAATTAAACATACAAAAGTGTCTCAGAAAAGCTGTGAAAATAGATCTAGTTCAACAGATCCTATTGGTTAATATAGCAGATAAACAAGCTAACAAATAGTCCAATAAAGGAATGTTTTAGACATCCAAGGTTTCCATCCCAAAGCAAACACTTCCTGATCTACTATGAATTATGCATTAATCACAGATCTATAAAATCTGCATTGCTCCAAAAAAAAAAGCAAAGAACAAAATCATTCTTTCTACTTTGGTCATTTTGGTTTTATTTCTGACAATTTCCCCCTCGGTTCCTGCTGCTCAGGGGTCAAAGTGGATTTAAATCTGCAGGCTTTGATATATATATAAAAAAAATAAAAAATAGAGAATCTACATAATTGCCTTGTAATGCCGTGGCAACTCAGACCTAAAATGAATGAATATGCTACTAAAATTTTGAAATATTTAAAGGAAACAGAATATTTTTTAATGAGAGAGAAATATTCAAAGATCTATGCAGCTTTTCATCTGGATCTTTATCCAGAGATAAACAGAATGAAATCAAACATTTGCTCTGGTTATAATTTAGGGATTCCTAGAGATTAAAGAATGTAAGAAAGCATCACCTCTTGTGAGCTGGAAGAAAGATCTTGATAGTTAGACAAAGGGATTTAGTAGGCTTGGCAGAGGATGATCAGCCACATATAGTTAATTAAGTAGCGAGAGCAGGAAGAGCCGTACTGCTGAGAGCGAACCATCAGAGTGGAGCGTGAAGCGAAGACTGAGCTAAGCCGCGCAAAAAAGCATTTCTGCACAAGCACAGCTGGAAGAGCAGAGTCAGAGTTCAGCACCCAGTACCGGATCATTCCGAGTCATTTTCTCAGACCTGCTGCTGCCAGGATCCATTTCTGGTCATGAAGAATGAGCAGCGCTGCACGCCAGGTGGGGGCGTGACCAAACAAGATGCACGGCGGATACTGCTTAGCTGGTCTGATTACAGCACAATGTCTGATCGACCACCCGCTAACATTATTATTCAGTCATCGACAGAAACCTCACCGCCATGAGTCGTCAGGTTTTCATCATCAAAGATCCACATTTAGCTCGTCAGTTTTCGTTATAGTCATGAAAAAAAGGCGCGTCAAGGAAATAATGGTCTTCTTAGACGAAAACGTTACTCAATGACATTTTTACTGCAGAAAGTGAATTACAGAAAGAAACTAAATTATACTAGTAAGAATTTATACATCTAGAAATGTTTACATATTTTAATTGGCTGCTCTGACATTTATCAGTTTGAATTAATATTTGTGATATCTGAAATAAAATTCATTAAAATAATGCAAATCCTGACTAGTAACAACAGGAATATGAAGATCTGAAATTAATTTCCAGACATCCGGAATGTTTATTCCAGACGTATAGAATGTAATTTTATTTGTGTCATTTTGACAAAGAAAAATGTTTTGTTTTTTTCTCCAGATATCAGGAATAAACGTTTAGGAAAACTTTTGTTTCAGTCAAACTAAATATTTTTCCACAGAATTAATTAATCTATTTATATGGAATATTAAAATTTCATTAGTTCTTCATGTTCTGAAAAAATAAATAAAATATTCAGCTTGTTGTTCATATTAAACCAAAAACAAAGAAATTTCAAATCCTGTCAACTGAGTTGTTTTATCAGCACATTCAATGTGACTGAAACATGGAATTCATGTAAAACTTTAAAAACTAGTTGTTTTTTTAATAGGTTCATTATAAATAAAGTAGATAAAAAGTACAAAGTAGGTTAATAATAAATAAAACGTCCAGTTTTACAGGATAAACTGCATATTATCAGCCATAAGAAACCTACTAGAAGGTAGAGATGCAGCCTGGAGCTGTTTTCTATGATGCTGCTTTAACTCAATGTTCTCTCACTGATATCCAGTTCTGATTAACTCTGTAATGCTGCTAATGTGAGGATGAGAAGGTCTGGATGTCTGGGATTATTGACAGGTCAAAGGTTAGCGCGCATAAAGATAATTTTCTGAATATGAAAGGTTAGCTTTCATTCTCTGAATTAATGCTGTTTATCCTTTAATAAGTTCCTCATCAAATGGACGTGCAATGTTTGTTTTTAAGACCTAATGTGTGTAACGGACCAAGGGAAGGATTTGGCATTTTATGCACAAAACTACAACAAAATGTGACTAAATGAGGAAATCAAGCAGCGTGATTGTCTGTAAGGAGACTGGAGACAGGACACAGTTTACTGAAGGAAAGCAGGTTAGCTCTGGGAGGATGTTACTATGGCAACAGAAACAGAGGAAACTCTTTCTGAAACAGAAAACTCAGCTTCTTCAAACGGAATCTAGAGGAAAAAATAACTTACAGAAATCAGAAAGAAAGATTTTAAATCAAAATATGTTCTTGATAAATTAAATAGCTTAAATGATTTTTCCTTCTCTCACATGAAAACCTTTTACAATTCTAGATTTCCTGCTGTGTGCTGCCCTCAGAAGTCGCCTGCATTCAATGGTTTCGCTTATTGTTATATGAAGCTACAGAAAATTAAAATCAGAGCGCAGAGAAAATCCTGTAGATGATTCTGAGTGATGCAGGTTTTCACTGTTCCGCTCTGGATCTGCAGCGATACCAGATCCTGTCTGAACTGCAGGTTCCTGACTGCATCAGTGAGACGTTACGCAACAGGCAGCTTCATGTCCTCCATCATGGACGCTGAGCAGCAGCCTGTCCAGGTTCCTGACTGCATCAGTGAGATGTTACGCAACAGGCAGCTTCATGTCCTCCATCATGGACGCTGAGCAGCAGCCTGTCCAGGTTCCTGACTGCATCAGTGAGATGTTACGCAACAGGCAGGTTCATGTCCTCCATCATGGACGCTGAGCAGCAGCCTGTCCAGGTTCCTGACTGCATCAGTGAGATGTTACGCAA
>NW_015152768.1:5276-8371 GCF_000732505.1 Cyprinodon variegatus | reverse complement strand
TGTAAAAAGGAAGGATTTATGCCGTCGCAGGTTTAGTCAATACCTGGATTCCTGGGAAATTTCATATTCATCACTTTTTGAAAATCAGGCTCTTAAATAAGGAAAATTTAATTTAATAAATGAAAAATTGGCTTTAAAATCTGGCTTGAATGTAGACAAACATTTACGTCTCTGAAGAGCAAAGTGATGCAGTCTGCATCCGGGACTAAGATCTCAGTAAATATTAAAGAGCAAAAACATCTGGAAGTTTAAATGAACAATAATAAAGAATAAGTGCAATAATGACGTGTTGATCTCTGAGCCTCCAGAGTCACAGAAACAGGAGAGACGGCGGCGGCCATCGCCTGCTTAATCTAACTCTGGAAGGAGGGGGGCTACCATCAGCCAAAAACTAATTACTGAGAGACATTACCGACATCTGCAGCTTGATCTCCATCACTTGGTTGTCCAGGGCCGTCCACGGGGGGGTCATGACAGGAGAGCTGCAGGTCTGAGCGGGACAAACAGGTTTAGTTCGGGCGTTTAGCTCAGAGACGAGCGGATCGGTGGATTCAGCTCACCGGAGCCGCAGCGACTGAGGCCAGGATCATCTTCTCCTCTTTCAGACTTTCAGAGAGAAGCGCGGCTAAGTTCATGGGCTGATCCTGAAAGTTCTTCTGCAAAGAGCAAAGTTACCAACAGCAAATTTCAAATAAGACTGTTAAAAGATTGTTCTGTACCTGCAGGCAGTCCCTCATCCCTGAGAAGTTTGGTCCCTGCAGAATGTTGTTTTCCTGGACGGAGCGCTTCCACTGATCCATCAGATGGTCCAGGAGACCTTGGAAACAACCTCTGGCTGCTTCCTCATCCACGGCTGCAGAATCCCTGAAAACAACCAGATATCAGCTGCAGGTTTCATCACCCAAACATCTAGAACAGCAGAAAAAACGCTTTGTGTCTTGTTTGTCAGTTAGGGGGAGGAGCTGTGGAAAAAAAAATAAAAAATAAAAACCCTCCAGCTCTTAAACCAAAGCATCATTTCACCAAGAACTGAGGATTTTATCAGTCAATGTGAAGCAGAATCACAAAGACTTCATTTCTGCTCTGCTTAGACAGGAAATAATAATTTAACTTCACATTGGAGAAATTCCCTCTCTGCATGCAACCCCTCCTCTTGGGGAGCAGTGGGCGGCCATTGTGTGGCGCCCAGGGAGCAGTGTGGGGTTAAGGGATAAAAGATTAAAAGTTAAGCTCTGAATCCAGATCCTCTAACCTGCTGGACTTTTACATTTTACCTGGAACCTGGTCGGTTTTTGGGTCGACATGTCAGAACCTGCAGCTCAGCAAAGATCAACAGGAAGGACCCTCAGAGGACCTGCAGCTGAAGGTGCTTCTCCAAACAGCAGGAGGCTTCAAATTATTCTCCACTCAGTCAATACACAAGCGCTTTGTCATGCTTGGTCATCTAAACCAGGGCGCCCCCTGGTGGCCTTTGGCAGGTTATGAAGATCTGACTCAGAAAATGTTCATATAGTCAAAAAGTTTGTTTTTGTTGCTTAAAAATCAAATTAAGAAAAAAATAATCTTCAGGGTTTGATTCCTTCTTAATTTGGTGATTCTAGTTTACATGAAATGACCTCAGATCATCGAGATGTTCATGGATGAAGGTCAGAAATGATCCATCTCTGCCCTCAATTCCTGCATCGATGGAACCAAACATCTGCTGAGCTGTAAGGAGGATTTCTGACCATTCTGGTTTTCATGATCCGGAAATCATAGGAAGGCTTGAAATGTCTGCTCTGTGTGTAATAGATCTATAAACCGGTTCAACCAGCTTCACCTGTGCAGAGCACAGAGCAGCGTTTCCACAGCAACCAGGTGCCAGCTCAGGAAAGGCAGCTCCGGTCTGAGGGACGGTCGCAAGTTTTAATGAACCAAACCCAGTAGAACCCAACAGAACCCAGTAGAACCCAACAGAACCCAGCAGAACCCAACAGAACCGAGTCATCTTACCAGTCCTGGCTCTCTATCCAGTGGCTCAGCGAGTGTCGGACCTCAGTGGGGAACTTTCCTTCATACAGACTCATCACCCGCTTCTGCAGCGCAGAGTCCAACTTCAGCAGCTCCTGCCACTGCGCCATCTGGAGAGATCCAACAGAACCTTCATTAGAAGAACCTCCAGCTGATGGTTCCTCAGAATAAAAACACTTTCTTCACTTTGCTTTCAGTTCCGCTTTCTGTGATTTCCACACTTAACTTTATCCGCTTCATTTCTATCTTCAAATTAAATAACTAGAGTTAAACAAACCTGATTTCAACATCAAACCTTTAACTCGTGTTTAGGCTCCAATCAAAGTGTGACGCTTCAAAAAAAAAAAAAAGCTGCAGGAAAAGCTGCTGAGTCAGCAGAGCACAGCAGCTTCTAATGAACCAGCCTCTCACCTGCAGCCTTTAATCAATTAGATCTAATCAGGAGAAATCAGAGCAGCAGCCGCTCCGGACTGGATCTGGATCCCAATGAAACGGAGGAGGAGGAGGAGGAGCTTTTATTCTCAGCGCCTCCCTTCACCTCCATGTGACTCTCGGGAAAAGGCTCAGCCTGAAGCATCAAGCTGGTTATGTTGATCTGACTTCCGCCTCAGCAGGTAGAGCTTTTCACAATAAAAGTCTTTAAACCTCAGGTTCAAAAGCGCTGGATGTTTGCTGGCTGTTTGCTGAATGTTTGCTGGATGTTTGCTGGATGTGTGCTGGATGTTTGCTGGATGTTTGCTGGATGTGTGCTGGATGTTTGTTGGATGTTTGTTGGATGTGTGCTGGATGTTTGTTGGATGTTTGTTGGATGTTTGCTGGATGTTTGTTGGATGTTTGTTGGATGTTTGCCGGATGTTGTTGGATGTTTGTTGGATGTTGCTGGATGTTTGCTGGATGTTTGCTGGATGTTTGCTGGATGTTTGTTGGATGTTTGTTGGATGTGTGCTGGATGTTTGCTGGATGTTTGCCGGATGTTGTTGGATGTTTGCTGGATGTTGCTGGATGTTTGCTGGATGTTTGTTGGATGTTTGTTGGATGTTTGTTGGATGTTTGTTGGATGTTTGTTGGATGTTTGTTGGATGTTT
>NW_015152768.1:0-1075 GCF_000732505.1 Cyprinodon variegatus | reverse complement strand
TGCCTGGAGGCGCAACCACGGAGACCAAGTGTCAGAGATAAAGAGTCGTCGGCTAGCTTGGATCGCGGCTGTAAAAGATACGGTCGGAGAGATGGAGCATGCACTCACTGAGTGCTCCGATGACATCGCCGAGATGAAAACTACAATCAAGTCCCTCACAGCCGACATGGCCAAGCTGGAAAATAAATGTTAAGACCTGGAGTCCAGAGCTCGGCGCAACAACATCAGGATAGTGGGAGTACCGGAGGGTCCTGACACCTGTTCCACTACTGCTGTATCCGCCTTACTGAGGGAGGCTTTCGGTTTGGTAAAGGAGCCGCTTGTGGATCGGTCCCACCGGACCCTCCAACCCAAACCCAAACCCAGTGATCGTCCACGAGCCATTGTGTGCAGACTTCACTATTACGGTGACTGTGTGGACATTTTGCGNCGCTGCTCCAACCTTCTACATAAACACATCACTGATATTTATTTATTCCCTAGATTGGTGATAGGCCATTGGTAGTACACGGTGCTGTGAAGTCACCAGCCACCATATTGGTACTCCCTAGTTAGACCGGTTGTAATGTAAACAGTCCGGGCGCTACAGCATTGAATAACGATGATGTTCTCATTTTCAGGGGACTTAAGACTTTTGAAATGAAGATAAATTCACCACTTTGACACAGACTGGCTGTTTCATAGCATCACTAGATTACTATCATTTATGTTAAAGAAATAGGAACATCACATTGCATAGTCAGTATGAAAGTATGAAGTCAATGAAGTCTATAAATCATGTAATATAACATATACAAATCCATCACAATATAAATTAACGAGTTAATGGAGCAGAATTAATACTGTGTTGAGTACTATAAATACTTAATAGGGCTTGGTCGTCATGACATAAGCCCTTTGCGTCGTCGCCATCTTGAATGCCTCTTTTACCGCTGCTCAGACTACTGCCTATGACTACCACGTAATGTACTCCCTCTCAGCTCTGTTTTAATTTGATTAATTTCACCTTAACTTGATTTCAACCATGGTAAACCGTTGCTGTATTGTGGGCTGTAACAGCGCAACACATGATCGC
>NW_015152767.1:30124-34232 GCF_000732505.1 Cyprinodon variegatus | reverse complement strand
GGGAGCTTGAAGTTAGTGCTACAAAACAGTGAGGACTGCATGCATTAAAATGCATTAAAAGGCTGCAGGCTGTGGCCCAAATACAATGTATAAAATGTGTTAAACGTTGTCTACATCTTCAGAAATACCCACTTTCAAAGATCAACAAACACATTGACTGAAAGCAGAAGGATGACTGGTATTAACATCCATTATTCCCTCTGTAGTTAGCACCCTGCCTGCTGTAATGACAGCAATTCAATTTCACAGTAAAAACCAACAGAGAAAGTCTGACAAAGCTACTTCAGATTAAAATTTTCCTGTTGACAGCTGAGCACTGTATTCCATCACAACGGAGAGCTCGTCCTACAGTAAATTGAAACCCTGACTTCATCAGACGTGCCTAAAGAAATATTATGGGAAGCTCGGGGAGCTGAGACAGACGGTGCTAATGTCCTTTGAGATGCTGCAGTCTGGAGGAGGGGCTGCTTTCTGCACTACCGTTTATCTGCACAGTGAGGAGTGGCCATGGAGAGCAAACCAGTTTTAAAGCGTTAAGAAATGCTCAAATTTGTTCATGCTGCTAGCAGATTTTGTTACTTTTATTCAACCAGCAACTTACTGTGTTGTCTATCGTTGAAGCTTTGGCTGAGGCAGGTAACCCTGCTGACCCAGGCAGAGAGAGCATGAGGTCTCTGTATGGATTGCAGCAGAAAAGAGAACAGAAAATACAGGCTATTAATATAATCCATACAGGCTTTTAGATAGCAAAACATACGGGTTTACATTCTACACCCTTTACTAAAAATATTAGAACTTGTATGCCCTGTTTTTGGGATGTATTGCTTTGGTACGCCCTAATTATCCCCAGAGACGTTGCTTAAAAGTTCAAAATTTACCAACCTGGTCTTCACCAGTCCTCCATCTAGGATTCCTCTCAAATAGTCTTGCATTATTTAAACAGGTCCCAGGCAGAAAACCTGGACACAGATAAGATTCATGCAGGACAGGAAAAAGAATGAGACAGGCGACCGGTTGCTTCTGTTCAGTACAGCTTAGCTCAGAAGAATTTATTTATTAATTTGCAAATGTCAATGACTCACTATGAGCGACTGCTCATGGTTCTTCAAGATATCTGGGGTCTTTATTTCCAAAAGGTAGATAAATGGATGCTTTTTTGTCCTCTGGAGATTTACAATTCTTCTTTTTCTTGAACTGAACCAAACTGTTTTGGAGATAATTTTTTTCCATAACAGTAACTTTCACATGCCGTTATATCGCTAAAGGTATACATTATTTTACAGATAACTCTATAGGAGTTGGAACTTGGGGAAAATGAAAAGAGGAAAAAAAGAAGAACCCCAGAGAGAGGAATCTCCAGCTTCTTCAGGAGTAACCAGGTAAGAAATATAAAAAAGTTTGTGTTAAAGATTACCAACATTGAATTATTAATCACTGGTTTCGACCTGGAATTACTGGGAATCTCCTGTTAGCTTGTTGGCTCGCAGCAGTAAGAGCTTCTGCTGAAAGATGGGGCTTCATCAGCTCCTTAATTCAGCTCTGCAGGAGTTGAGCTCAGCCTCTTCATTGGTTCGGCAGCTTTATTGCAACAAATACATGTCCAAATGTGATAATTCGGGACATTTGTTCTCCGTCATGCTGCGAGGATTTTCTTGTGCAAAATGAAAATTAGCCCCTTATTCTTTCATTTCCAACTTTGACTTCCCCCTTGGTGATTAAAAAAAAGAAAAAAAAAACACAGAAAAGCTGCACCTTCTGATTAGCCGCATGTTTCAATGCGTGGGGAAAAAGTTGCAGCCTATATTCCAGAAATTACGGCAGGCTACTATTTTTCTTGCGTGTGTTTGAAAGAATTGAATTCCAACTCTGACAGTTAACAATTTCAAGACCAGCAGGGATTATTACCTAAATTATCCACCCCATGCTTATTCTTTCCATGCCATCCCACCGTAAAATGCAGGAAATAGTATTTCAGAGCAATGGCATAAATATCCGTAAGCAGAGACTGCAGTCTCTTAGGGGCCCCGTCACTGACTCCTGGAAGGCCCCCTATGCAATTTTGGACTAGGACGTCTCTTTGCAGATGTAATACAAATTCTCTAAAAACAAATACCCGTCCAACCGATTAGTTTAAATGTATTTATTAATTGTCAACATAGCCTTAAATGCTGTAAATCCAGGTGGTGTAAACTGGCCCTAATGCTCACCTGGAGGCTCCCGCTGCCAGTGTCAGCCGAGTATTCAGCATTTAACTTGAACAAAACTCCACACTGTGTCAGGGTCCCTGTGTGTTTGTGAGTGTGAGTGATGCATCTTTTCCTGAGAGGATCTTGGCCTGTCAGCTTCATCAGAGCGCTGGGATTAAAAGTGCAGCAGAGCTTTCACTCGCCGCTGGATGATTTACATTTACCGGTAATCTTTCTGGCCATCTCTTGTTGAACCCTTTCTAGTAGTTTGATTATCTCCTGTGGAAATGCTTGAAGTAGCTGAATCCCTGTGCTTGTTGTCTCTAGGATTTTCTCCCACTTGGTTTCAAGAGGATTCAGTTCACCCACTATCCTCCGGTGGATTCACCAGCAAGTCACCCGCTTTCCCGCTCCACCAATCATCATTTCAAACCCGGTTCCATCAGACTCCTGGAACACTGTATTTTCAACCATCTCGCACTATCAAGGTAAACCATCAAGCTCTTTTTTCAATTCCCCATCAACGGTTTCTGGCCACAATGAATTCCTCTCTCATTCCAGACGCCACCGTTCACAGAACCTCCTCACCCTCCTGAAGGAACAAGAACTGTCTGTTTCTCTTTGTTTGCTAATATATACTTTTTTCCACATTTAAACTGAGTTTATTCTGCATGTGAGTCAGAAGATTAAATGTGAACATGACACACTGTACCTTCCAGCTGTTAGGAATCCAGTTTGTGTGGGTTGTGTTTTTGTGTTTTCTCCCTCCACCACCAGGTGGCTCCCTGTGCTTGTTGGTCCTCTCACACACCTGCGGCTGGTTGACTCATCACTGAGGACTATTTGAGCAGTGGACTGTCACTACCTCGGCGCCAGAGTGTTTGCCAGTTCTGGGTACTCTAGCCAAGCTGAGTTTAGCTGAGTCTAACTGAGTCTTTGCTTTTTGCTGAGCCTAACCTTGTTTTTGTCTTTGTCTTTTCGGCAGCAGGTCATCCTGCAAGCTGGATGTTTGGCCTTCTTCCCCTAGAAGAATTGAGTCTCACACTGAGCAGGGGATTAACCTCCACAAGTTCCATTCAAGGTCTCCTGGATTCCCAAGTGACAGTCCGCTCTACAGCTCCTGTGGGTCTAACCAAGTATAAACCTGTCCATTCTCCGACAAGTCTCTACCTCTGGATAAACCCACACCGACTTGATTCTGGGAAGAAAGTTTTCTCTGTCTCTCCAAGTCATCGTTCAAAGTTCCTACGGATACTGAACTAACCACTGATACTTCCCTTCCCTCTTCCAGTTCCGGTTCACCAGTTCACTGTGTTTCCTAAATCCAACCCCGCTGGTTTCATCAATAAACCTGTTCAAACTTTTACCCTCGTTCTCTGAGTGGATTACTGCATGTGGGTCAGATCTCTTAAGAAAATCATGAAACATGCAAAGTTTGTTTAGCTCTGGATGAAGCCTGGTTAAACGAACGAGAGCTTTGGCTAGCTTATGTTAGCGATTCATTGTCATAACGTTATCGGTAAATGCATAAACCCCCTCCAGACGTCAGCTAGCTAATATTAACTTGTTAACTAGCCAGCTTTAACGTTGATTATGTGCAACTGCTTTGCTACTTTCGTTTATTTATGGGCGAAATCCTAGCCTGGGTGCCATTCCGAACGTAGTCCCGCCCACAAAGTTTGAGGTCGGGACGTTCGGTCTGGCATTGCTCAATATTAGCGCGAGTATGCTAGCACAATATCTGGCGGTCCAATCAAATTGTCAGGGCGGGCTTTATACGATGATGGACAGATGATCAACAGTAACGTTATCAACCACGTGACCAAAGCGCGCTTGGGTGACAACAACAATGGCTGCCGCAGGAGAGTTGAGGTGTGTAGATTCTGCTATTAGGTCTGTTCTAGAAGATATCGACAGCAAAT
>NW_015152767.1:24254-29577 GCF_000732505.1 Cyprinodon variegatus | reverse complement strand
AATGAACAGCTACATGTTGCACTTTTTTCAGTGTATGAGATATTCCAAGGTAAAAGTCTGTCCATATATAAGTCATTTTCCTCCAGCTGCAGCTGAAAACAACACTTTCAGAAAGCACAGGATCTTCTGCTTGGTCCAGTTTCAAACAGGATCCTTCTGCCATAAGCTGTGAGGGTTGAGCTGGACCAAAAGGAACGAGGGGTTGAGTAAAAATAGTTTGAAGTTGTAAGACACAGAAAACTTAAAATTAAAAATGAGGATGTACAGAAAGGGGCGGAGTTATAAACAAAGTAACTGAAGAATCCAGGAAAGAGAAGCCAGAGAGCTGACATATTCTGGGGACGGTGAACAAGAGACCAGAACAGAGAGGAATACAAGAAAGAAATAATCATACAAAATTAACATGGAACTAAAAACAAATAAAAAAAATGAATCCATAATTGAGTAAAGTAAAATGCTAAAAAAAACAAAAAAAAAATATACTTTAACTAAAAACAAATAAAAAAAATGAATCCATAATTGAGTAAAGTAAAATGCTAACAACTAGAAAAACAAAATGGGAAGAAAGATAAACATACACATATATAAGATTCAAACACCCAAGCATTATGACAACGGCAGCATAAATAGATATGAAGGGATGAAATAGGATTAGCTTCTTTACTATTGATTAGGAAGCTGTGTAATAATTACAGCGGCCTCAGCCTCAGGGCTTCTGCTGCAGCGTTTGCTTATGGGAGTGTGTGATGAATGCCAAGGTCCCCAAACCCAAGATTGTTCCATTCAGCACAATTGCACCAACCTTAGCTGCCCACAGGTCTGGAAGGGGAATCTCTGCATGGTCACGCAAGACAGGGATTAGTCAATGTGTTCGCCTTGAAGACTGTGTCTGTGTGTTTTTTTTTAATACTGTGTAGTCTCCTTACAACCTATGTGAATACTAAAACACGGTGCATGCATGTTGTCTGTGCTCCACTCCACCACCTCCCTGCAGCGTAATCTCTTGATTTGTGGGATTGACCCCTCTTAATTCTGTGGAAGAGAACTGCTGTGACAGCAGCACTGAATGGATTTTCAATGCAGTGCACCTGCTCTAATACGTTTAAGGACAACATCCTCCTTTCCGCCACATGCACACACACCAACACTCACAAAGGCAGAGTGAGAGGATAGAGACAGATCACAGGAGCAGATACCTTCCAAACAGAGTGAAGTCATTGGGCTGGTTCTAATGATTGAATTCTTCCACTCTGTGGCCATGCCCATTCTCTGTAAATGTGTCACTTAAGTCTGGTTCTTCTGATCGATGTCCCAGCTATGGGCTCATCCCAGGACATCTTCATCAGAGGTGTGATGCCTGATCTCATTCACGGCGCACAGACATTAAAGCCTGTTAAACCTCTCATCCATCAGTCTGATTTCTGCCTGCCAAAAATATCACATCACACATTTGGCACGTTGGTTGGCCCTCTCAAGTATGAAGATAAAACCTGCAATCTTAGGCTGCACTTATTTTTCTCAGGCATTAGTTTCACAGTCCCAGCAAGCAGTAGGCGGCTCTTTGTACCTGCAGGAGGGACCATCGTTGATCTTTTTTCCAAAATCCTCAGAAAGCTCAGGTAGATTCTTGCAGTATCTCTACAAAGATCTTCAGGAAAATAGGAGAAGATTTTTGGAGGAATATTTGATTTCATCGCCTACAATGGTTTTTATCTACAATCAACAACATCTGAGCACCAGATTTTGTGAAATTTTATAATGAAGCATGAATTTCCTGTGCATAACTTTTACAGCTACATGTGAAAAAAATGTATATCATGAAAAGATTGATTTCATATATATGTATATATGTATACTATATGTATATCCTGGACAGATGCAGTGCATTGGGTCGCCTCCAGCAGACTGGATTAAAATCTGTGTCCATATTAACTCTGTTTGGTTAGATTTTTATATTCCAATTAAATTACAACCTTTGAAAGACCGAAAGCCTGAAGCAGGCACAGAAAAAAAATAAAAATAATCTGTCCTCTAATAGAGTTGTAGTGAAACCTAATAGAAATATATTTTCACCATCCTAAACCTATTTTTTATTCATGTGTACATAGATACAGCTGTGTATTTTTTATTTAATTTTTTTTGTAATAAGCTGTTATTATTTCGATACGATACAAATGTAAAGTTTAAAGTTAAGGTTTATTTAACTTTTTCACGTTCTGATCATTTTTGTTTGTAGTAATATTACAATAAGATTACTTTGACAATGTAAATGATACTCTTCAATGCATTTTTAGAGTATCTTAAAAGCTTTCATAATTTTTTTTTTTATCAAAGACACTATCACTGTCTTTCATTGGGGGCCCCAAACTCCTGCAGAGAGTTCAGGCAAAACGTTCACATGGGAACAGGCAAGCTCAGTAGTTGAGAGGCAGAACAAGGCTCTCAACTACTATCTCACTATTATCAGGAAAACTGGTACGTTAAAATTCACTCCCTCCACTGAGCCGAGAACAGAACAGGGCAAGCTCATTGGATAAGAGACCAGACATGAACAGGAACACTAAGAACATACTAAAAAACCTCTCTCACCACTGGTAAACTCAGCCACACAATCCTCAATTCAAAACTCAGAAACAAACTCAACGATATGGACCCAATAGCTGGGAATGAGCCGTATATAAAGCAACAGGCGCAGGTGGATGAGATGAGTGGTAATTAGAAAGCGGGCGGAGTTAGGCAGGTGAGTGAAATGAGCAATTAGGCCAGCTATCAGAGTCTTCATCACAGCAAAAAAAATAACTTAAACATAAACAAAAGGTCCAAAATCTAGGATTATAACACAACATTTCAAGAAACATGGATTCTGTGCCTCAAGTCTTTCTTCATACTTGGGAACTTTTATTTCCAAATGAAATTCACAGTTTACATTAATCTGAAAAGAGCTTCCTAAAAAAGAAAAGAGCGTCCAAATATTCTTAAATGGTCATTGCCAGTGTATCTTGAATGTACTTGGATGCAGCAGAATATCAGCAGCTATATTAGCAATAGCCAGGGCTCGATGTTAACCATCACCCCATCTCCCTGGGCAAGTAGCTTTTATTGTTGGGAGAGTACAAATTGCAATGATAGCAAAAAAAGATAATTCATCACTCAAAATTACTTTAAAATCACAACATTTGATGAAAACGACCCAGAAGCGTTGCCGCCGCCATTTTTGTTGTTTTGTACACATTCTCGCGTGATTTGAAAAAGCCGGGTGATTTTCCGCCAGATGGCGTGATTTTTGTCCACCTAGCAGTAATTTTGATGTAGTTACCAAAACGATAAACAAGCCAGAAAGCACTATCATATGGCAGTCTTCTACAATGATGCAGGTCATACAACAATGGTCATTACATTTTTTTCTCTCAGACATTGGAGAGGTGCATTTAAATATTATAGAGTCAAGTTAAAGTCAGGGAATTCTGAAATGATGTCAGACTGTGGAAACCCTGAATAAAATAACTATGTATAATGATTCTCTAGAAAAGTCACATTATATTAATAGTATTATCTTGTATAAACATACCGGGACTCTAAAATAAAAGTTATTCATTTGTGACATTGACGTCTGTCTGTGATTTATCTTAAGTNCATCGTGATTCACGTGGGAATCACACAGGAATCATGCAGGAAACCGTCCATTTCCAACCAGTGCCCACTGTAGATCACACTAAAAGCTTGGGGAGTCTTTTTTTTTTTAAATAAAGTTCCGGGGTATAAATTTTAAACTGTCTGTTTTTGAATGCAGGAAACGAGCTGGCATGTGGATATACAATTTGCAAACTTTCTCTGAGTCAAGGCGAGCCGGCATGTGTGTGTGTGTGTGTGTGTGTGTGTGTGTGTGTGGGTGGGTGTGTGCGTGCGTGTGTGGCTGTGGGTTTTACGGGTGTCCCAACTTGGAGATGTCAACTGGATGTTTAGAAAACAGCTGGATGATAGATAAATTTGTGTCTTTTGCAGCGCGGGAAAGGACCCACGAGGGATGTCTGTGTGTGTGTGTGTGTGTCTGTGTCTGTGTGTGATGGGTTAGGTCTGAGGTAGAAAAGGTTAAAAGTTTAAGAGATGAAAAGTTTAAATATAATACCCATGGATCATGCAGCCTTATGTACGGGTGTCCCAACCTGAATGATAGATAAATTTGTGTCTTTTGCAGCACGGGAAAGGACCCGCGAAGGATGTGTGTGTGTGTGTGTGTCTGTGTCTGTGTGATGGGTTAGGTCTGAGGTAGAAAAGGTTAAAAGTTTAAGGGTTGAAAAGTTTAAATATAATACCCGTGGATCATGCAGCCTTATGTACAGGTGTTCCAACTTGGAGATGTCAACTGGATGTTTAGATAACAGCTGGATGATAGATACATTTGTGTCTTTTGCAACGCGGGAAAGGAACAAAGGACCCAACACATGTTTTAAAGCTTGGTTGATGGTAAAGTTGACCTGAGCTGAGGGCTGCAGGATGGGATAGAAAAGTTAGTTAGTTGGTTTGATTAAAGAAAGAAAATGTGCTCGCAATTCAAGTTGTGTTTGTGAGTAAGACATTTTTTTTTTTTGACCATAGCCTGATTTATAAAACCTTGAATCACAGACTTTAATGATGAATTAAACATTGGTCTTTACACAAAAGAGGGCTGAAGGCTGACTGTTTCTGGAAGGATGGTTTATTAAGGTTTTTGGGGGCTGATCATAGAATAATAGACAAATAGAGAGAATACATTGAAGCATGATAAAAGCAGGTTTTGTGGATAGAAAAGTTTGTTGGATTTATTTAAGAAAGGAAACTTGCTAGCAATTCGAGTTGTGTTTGTGAGTAACACTTTTTTTTTTCATATCTAGCAGACTAGACTATGGATGTAACAGGTTGAATAGTAATGTTTGTATCCTAGTTTGAAAGTGACGGTAGATTACTTTCAAATATAGCTTAATGCTTAATGAAAGGACATCTGTATTAAAATTAAAGCAAGCTTTGTGGATGGAAAAGGTATAGACTAATATAAACACATTTTAAAACCCTTTAGGAAACAAAACCTATGAGGAAGTCAGGTTAAGTTTTTGACTAACAAATATTATGGACATAGCAGTGATTTATAAAACCTTGGATCACAAACTTTAATGATGAATTAAACAATGGTCTTTACACAAAAGAAAGCTTGATCGGTGAGAGTAAATCCATTTAGGAAAGTAAACAGAGGCTTGCTGAAAGGACATCTTTATTTAAAATAAAATAAGATTTGTTAGCTTATGTGGATAGAAAAGTTAGTTGGATTAATTAAAGAAAGAAAACTTGT
>NW_015152767.1:20933-22765 GCF_000732505.1 Cyprinodon variegatus | reverse complement strand
TGCAGCAGTTTGTTTTTGGAAGGTTCTGACTTATCCTTGATGGTTCTGGAGATCTGAAAATTTATTTCTTTGACGATCTAAAAGAGTCTTTCTTGCATGTGAAAGTCAGAAACGGATGGCCGGACCTTTTCCCTCAGATTGTCTGGCAGTAAAGCAGAACCAGATGTTAACTCTATTATTCCTGTTTTGGTCTAACAGGTGTGAAGCTCTTTCTTTAGATTCTTGATAGTTTAACAGAAGTCAAACCTAATAAAACTTCCCATTTTTGCTCTAAAGCCGCGTTAATAACAAATGATAGTCGGTACTTTTGTGTCGTTATCGGTCTGAAGTGGTTCTCACCTTCGACCTCCACTAAAGATGCCGAATCTATTCTCATTATAGACGCAGTTATCTGATATCGGATACCTGACTGAGACTTTAGATCTCTATTAAGCTTTATCTGGTTAAATAACTTATGATCAATGTGAAGAAAGATATGTTATCATTCTATATACAGAAAAAGGAAGATGCTTTTAACATGAATATGTTAAAAGATATTTCTTTCAGTCCAGGTAATCTATTGCTGAGTTTTCCTCCAGGAGGCCGAGCTTATTGTCTCACATTACTGTCATGGTTGGTTTAGGGATTAAACCCACATGCAGAACACCACTGGAGACTGATAAAAAGTTCAACAGAGTTTATTGAAAGTTTTCACAAACAATAATATGGACTGGATTCAGGAAACTGGTCCGGGCAGGATTCTCTGGCGTCTGCAGAGACGGATAGTTTGATTAGCCAGTTATAAACAGGTGAATTGTTGAGTTTCAGAAGTTTCTGGAAATACCTTGAAGAGGTTCAGGCTTTCTCCTTTGAGAGGGGGAACCGGTTGGGACCAGAGACTGTTGGTTCAGCAGAGTGCTCAGCAGCAGCAGCGTCTAGCTTCTGACTTTCCAGTGACAGACCTTGGTTTAACTGATTAGCTCTTTCCCTGAGAGCAGCAGATGGATTCCAGAGTGAGATCTTCAGGTTTGGCTCTCTAGGGCAGGCAGGCAGGTAACAAGCTAAGCTCATCCAGAGCTTCAGACAAGAGACAGGTTTCCTGTGAGTGAGAAGACAGAGGCAGGTTAGAATTGGGTTTCTCTTGGGAGACAAAGATTCTATTAATCTCAGAGGCTAAGGTTTGCTAACCAAACTTGGTCAACACTGCGGCGTTGAAGGAAGGTCTGGCAGCTGCTTAAGTAGAGCAGGTCTCCTGATGGGCTGACGAGATCCAGGTGTGCAGGAGGGCTCCAGCCCAGAAGACCCACGGCGCACTCTGCTGGAGAAAGGTGGTACTTCTCCAGATCCCAACAATTACCATTATTTCCTGTTATCTGTCATAAAGATGAATGCTAAAAAAAACAATTTGCAGCACTAGATGACAGGCAACTGTGTAAAGCAGTGATACAAGCAGATCGCACAAATACATAAAGTCCTGCCCTCTGTTTTGGTCTCCAGTGGAGCAGCTAATATCTCATACTCAGAGTGACTGACTGAGAAGGCCGATCTAAACAGCCGAGTGGGACCTCTAGTGTTCAACGTGGAAAAGCTGGTGTGAACAGCTCGGCTCATCAGTGTGAAAGATGCTCACCCATCAGATGCAATCAAGTCTGGAACTTGTCATCATGTAAGAAGGACTTTTTCCCCCCTCTTCTACTTACCTGCTAAAAATATAGCATCTCGCTTTAATATTGTCAATATTATCACATGGCTGTTCTCCTCCAGCAGCTGCCCAATAAAGCAGATGGATGCCTATGGATGGATACAGCACTGGGACTTGATCAACAGCCGATACCGCACCGTGACGTCACTAA
>NW_015152767.1:18809-19936 GCF_000732505.1 Cyprinodon variegatus | reverse complement strand
CTTAGTAATTTATTGACATGCCGCACAATGTCCTCCTTTTTGGTGCTATAGAAAGGGCCACCCTAGGAGCAGCTCTCCTGCACCCAGAGCTGAAAGCAGCTTTATTTCCTCACCACCTCCCTCCACAGCGCTGACGTCACAGTCGTCTGTTAGAAAGTGCTTCTGATTGACATGTTTATACAATGATTTAGCCACAAGGCTAGGCTAACTGCATGCAGCGAGGCTAAGGCTTTATTCTGCTTTCCCTGCCTCCTTTTTCAAACGTCAGGATCTGACCCAGCATGGATAAAGACAGCTAGGACTGATTTAAAACACTTTGCAGAACATTTTAGAATGGTGTTTATTGTTGTTGGCATTCATTTAAATATGCTGCTGTGATAGGTTAGTATTAGTATAGCTACTGCTGTGGCACCTACATGATCCCATTGAAAGACCAGTAGGTTCTGGAAAATGGGGCTCCAATAAGTGATCAACCACCTGGACTCCAGAACAGGAGCAATGTGTTCTTTAGTGTTGGCTATGTTGGTAAAAGCATTGCTGCTTTTTTCTTTGCAGACCTTCAGTACTGATTACTATGTGTTTGTGTGCTCTTTTATTAATACATTGTGGGGCCCGTTTTCTGAAAACAATAGCAGGTTGTTTAGACCGACTGCTCATTTTGGGGCCGGACGCCTGGACCCCACAAGGGAATTTGTTGTTTTTGTTTCAAGGTTCACGTTTAGGACTAAAGTGGGAATGGAGTTTCGGTTGGGGTGAGGTATCAACCCGCAATGGTTAGGGTCAAGGTAAGGGTCACGGTTAGGCTGTAGAAATCAGTTAGAAATTAATGGAAGTCAGTTGAAAGGCCCCACATGTATACTGTCATTTAACGTCATTTAACACCTTAATCAGGGCAGTCTGTGTACTGCCCTGATCAGTTTAGTACAGTTTAGTACAAAAGTAAAACAAAGTTTTTGTTAAATGGCATGAAATAACTTTATAAATAAAATTCTATAATGAAAATCTTAAAATAGTTAATGTCAGTGAAAACATAAAAAGAATATTGACTCTGTTTCATTTTGTTATAAATACAGAAGTGTGAATACTTTAAGAGTTCTAGTATTTTTCATAGATCATCTGATATCCAG
>NW_015152767.1:14310-15763 GCF_000732505.1 Cyprinodon variegatus | reverse complement strand
ACCAGAGCACACATTGTCTCACACTGAATCACCAGAATATCATAGAATATCATAATACAGTCTATGATGAATGCTAACTAGACAGCAGCCTCTGCTTTGATTAATGAGGAGATGGTGCTGCTGGCTCACACCCATGGACCATCCACCTTAGATAGCTGCTCAGTGGGTATTAATCAGGGTTAACCAGGCAGCAATTCCTTGATTAACAAATGAAATAGCTTACCGCATACATCAAGTTACAATGAGACCCCTCCACAAAGAAGTATGTACATAGAGCTCCATATTATTTTAGCAGAGCTTTGATCAAGGAAAAAGCTGATCTGTCCTCTGAAGGGCGTCTCTACTCTTTTTACCAGGTGTCATGAAACCAAATTTAACAGGATAATTGTATAGATTTTTTGGTCAAACCGCTGTTATTGTTGACAAAAGAGCGAGCAGTCTATGCAAATAAATATTTGAAAAAATTGCTGAAAATTGGAAACATGTAGAATTAACCTGTTACTTATCGCCAATGATGGAAAGGTTGCCAGTCCATCACAAACCATGTAAAAAATACACCTGGTTAAAAAACAAACCAATGTCAATGTTCTGTGTTCACTGAGAAAAGAAGCTAAAAATCATTGTGGAATTTTTTTGAATATTCTAAAATCCCAGGCCAATACATTTCATAAGACACCAAGATATTTGGTCATTGTAATATTTTAATCAATTCTTTCTTTTTGCTGAGTCCCATTTACACTAGAGCACAGTAGGTATAGATATACTGGGGTTTGCTGCCCCCTGGTGGCTAAAGTGTAAAGGGAGCCCAAAACATTTTTATATACTGTGGCAGTACTTTTACCACCGTAAAAGTAAAACTGTCTCAGAAATTACACAATAAGATTAAAACATGTTTCATAAAAAGGCTACTTAAAATGATGACTAAATGAAAGTAATTAATAAAAATATGTTATTTTTATACACCTTAAAGTCCATAATCTGCTGCTTTAACGCTACAATTAGCCCACTGTGGGATAATAAAGGGATTTTCTATTCTATTCTTAATAATAAAATGATTATAAACTATTTTTTTGGCAAAACGAACATTTCTGCAAATGTTCTATATTTGAACATAACTCTATGTTGCAGGAGCTTAGTAGTAACATTAAACGTAGAAAAAAATATCAAACTTTAAAAGTAAATATTCTAGGTAACATTTCCCAATGATGGCACAGTAATGAAGCAGTGGGTAGCACTGCTGACTTGCAGCAAGAAGGTTCCAGGTTCGATTCCTGGCCCGGGGTCTTTCTGCATGGAGTTTGCATGTTCTCCCTGAGCATGCGTGGGTTCTCTCCGGGTACTCTGGCTTTCTCCCACAGTCCAAAAACATGACTGTTAGGTTAATTGGCTTCTCTAAATTCTCCTTAGGTGTGAGTCTGAATGGTTGTTTGTCCTGTTTGTCTCTGTGTTGCGC
>NW_015152767.1:10062-11510 GCF_000732505.1 Cyprinodon variegatus | reverse complement strand
GCAACATTCACCAAATAAAGGACTGTGTTAGGATTCCAGTTTGTGTGGGTTGTTTTTGTGTTTTCTTTTGTTCTCCCTTTCCACCATTAGAGGGTGCCCTCTCCTCATTTTGGCCTCCTCGCACACCTGCAGCTCGTTGGGTCATCACCAGAGGAGTATTTGAGCAGCGGGCTCTCACTACCTCGACGCCAGAGTGTTTGCCAGTATTGGGTACTCTAGCTAAACTGAGATTAGCTGAGGCTAATTATTGCCTTGTCTCTCTAAGTCTAAGCTTTGCCTTCGCCTTTGTTCTCCGGTAGGATGCCTTCCTGATCCACTGGATAAGCCTGGACCTTCTACCCCCCCTGGAAGGTTTTATTTGAGTCACATTAAGCAAGGGGAAACCTCCACCAGATCCGTTCAAGTCTGCTTCAGGAAAACCTGGTGACAGTCCGCTCCATTGCTCCTCTGGACCCAATGCTAGTCTGCCTGTCCGCCCTCAAACGAGTTCATTCATCTCTGGATAAAACCCCACAAACTGGATCCTAAGGAATACCAAGAGCCCCCCAAACGTGAGTCCCATTCCTGCATATTATAAGTCTCAGTCATATTCCCTACGGGCCTTGAACTGATCATTGTGATCTCCCCTTCAGAGTTTCCGGTTCACCAGTCTGCCAAAGTTCAACTGAGTTTACCCTGCTGTATAACCTCTCACTCTGTTTTTGTTAACCTACAAATAAACCAGTTAACTTTTACCCTTCGTTTTCTGAGTGTGTCTCTGCATGTTGGTTAGAACCTTAAATCCCATCATGACAGATTGTTTGGAGACCAGTGATAGTGACTAATATATTCCAATTCAAAACTGTTTAACTTGAACAAGTTAGTCATAGGCCTAAACCCCAATGAAGACAGTCTGTTTGCCGAACTTATCACCATTATCTAACTGCAATAACTGGTTTTAGGACAACCCTGTTAATCCTTTTTTAGTTCATTTCACTCACCTGCCTAACTCTGCCTGGTTTGTAATTATCACCCATCCTATCCACTTCCACCTGCTGCTCCATATACAGCTCAGCCCAGCTATCAGGGCCAGATTTTTGTTTTGATGTATGTTGTATGTTTGTTCTGTTAGTTTGAGTTATTTCCAAGGTTCATGTCCTGGTTCCTGGAGGCCAGTGGGTTGAGTGGGTTTGGTATTTGTCTCGTCTCCTGATCATGTCCTGTCTCCTAGGTGGAGACTAGTTTAAAGTTCTGTGGATTTCCTGGTACCATGTCTTGTCTCTGTCCCTCAACCTATGAGCCTGCCTGTCTCAGACAGTCCTGAGCGTGACTGTCTGAGCTTTCTGCTGGACTCATGGAGCTCTGAACCAGCCTTTACACCCCCCCATCCCCCCTCAGTTGATGTGGTCCGCTGATCCACAGCTCAGCGCTTCCTGTTGTTTTAGTTAAATAAACTTTTTGAATTTCCC
>NW_015152767.1:1978-7988 GCF_000732505.1 Cyprinodon variegatus | reverse complement strand
GACACCAGTTTAAAGGTCCTGCTCAATTTCTGGTTCCATGTCCTGTCTCTGCTACCCTCTTCCATTGAGCCAGCCATTCTGCACCTGATCCTTGTTTGGTCCTGTGCATGTCCGTCTGGTTACAATTTGGACTCTGTCAGACTCTGAACCTGCCTGGGAGCTTCTTATTGCCTGGAAGCCTGGATCCTGTCACCTGTCTATTCCTGCCTGGCCTGGATCCCGTCTTTTCCTGCGTGCCCTGAATCCCTGACCTGGATCGGCTTCCTGCTAATCCTCCAAAGCTAGTATGAACTAGACAATGTTATCTATGTGTGCCTCAAGTTTTCTGGCACTTCAATGATCTACAGTGTAATTATTGGCTATTATATGCTTATAATAACAATTAATAAATCTCCTATAATACAGTTTGGCCTATCTTCCCAAAGTAAGAACAAAAAGAATGTTAGAACTGTAAATAAACAGTCATATGTTTATATAACCATTTTTTAAATGCATTTATTACTGTTTTCAAGGCTGCACTTTGAAATGTGAAATTGTCTAGAGCTGTTCTAAATGAAATGTCTTATTGTTTACACTTGTGTACACAAAATTACAAACTAAATCTGTCTAAGTCTCTAAGTCATAAGTCATTCTTGGCTTTTTATATTCTTATAACAATGAAAAAAAAATGGAGTTTAAGACATTTTCCCAAAGTAAGAGTTGTAGTGTGAACTACATGAGGTTATCTGTGTTTGGAGGCGCTACAATGGTCTATAGTATAATTATTGGCTATTATATGCTTATAATAACAATGAATAAATCTCCTATAATACAGTTTGGCATATCTTCACAGAGTAGGAGTTGTAGTATAATCCATCTGTTTAGCCTACAAGTTTGGAGGCAGTGCAGTGATCTATAGTGTAGTCATTGCTCATTTTATACTTATTCTAATAATAAAATAGAGGTGCCATTTGTCATTTAGGCTTTTGGAAATTCCTCAGAAAAGTATTATTTTCTTATCCAATGAATGTGATAATAATCCACCTCTCCTTGGTGACGCTTTTGAATATTTCTCTCTGATTATTTTGCGACTTGCAGACGGATCATTTTTGGAGCATTGTGCTCTCCATAGGATCCAATGTAATTCTCCCAGTGCGATAGGAGACTCGTTTTTAGGAAACTATGGTTGTAACTCACTGTCTGCCTTGCTCTGGTGTCTGTTTTGTAGAATAAATCATCCTCCGAGTTATTAATCCGGAAAAGCCAAATCTGTTAATATTTTTGCCAACTTTACTGCAGTCTCGCGATGCTGTCTGCGTGTCTGCAGTGGAAGAGAGATCGCCTGAGTTATATTCCCCCCCAAATAAATAACGGTCATTATCGTATAAATGGTCATTATTGTATAAATATTGTTGCTTTGTACAGCGTTCCAGCTCATGCAGCTATTTTCATTGTACAGATCAGTTATCAACTGATCGCTGCACTGGTGGCTGCGCTGAAATCATTGCGGTGTTGGCGACACTGATAATGTAGACCTAGTTATATTTAATTACAAATATGATTTTTTCCCCCCTGCTCTCGGGTAAAACACTCAAAGAGAGATACTTTAACTGACACCGAAACTGAAGGGGGTGGATTTTTTTCTCCAGCCACAGCGCTAATGGGGCATTTACATCTGAAAAGGGATTCATGAGTTGACAAGTACCGCCGGGGGACTGGAGACTGACGAAAATTCTTGTATCTCCGGGACTTTTAGTGTTAAAAAGCTGCAGAGAGCTCCGGATGGATCTCAACAACACAACTGCTGGAGTAAGAGATGCGCAAGACAGAGAAAGCGAGGATGCAGAAGGGGGCTAACTATGAAGATAAAGAGAAATCCCCACAGACCACCACTTCCATCAATCCTGCTCTCCAACATTCGCTCGCTGGAAAACAAAATGGATAATCTTCGACTGGAACTTTCATCAAAGTAGGAGATTAGTAACTGCTGCGCCATCATTCTGACGGAGTCATGGCTGCATCCAGCAATACCTCACAATGCTATTAGAACTGGAGGGGATAACGCTATACCGCCCTTATAAAAACAAAGAGGTAAGTGGTAAGAGGGTGGTTTTAACCAGGCTAACTTGAAGACTGTTCACCCTCATTTTTACCAACATGTGGACTTTGCAACTCGGGGTGAAAACACTTCAGACCTGATTTACTCTAACATCAAAGATGCATTCAGAGCAGCCCCCCCACCGCCACCTCGGGTCATCAGATCACCTCTCAGTCATGCTTATCCCTGGATATAAGCCCCAGCTGATCAGGGCTAAACCAACGGTTAAAGAGGTCCGAGTGTTGTCTGAGGGCGCCATGAATGAAGAGCTTCAGTCTGGCTTTAGAGCTCATCATAGCACTGAAACAGCTCTGGTGAAAGTCACTAATGATATTCTCATGGCCTCAGATAATGGACTTGTATCTGTGCTCGTCCTGTTGGATCTTAGTGCTGCATTTNTTTGGCCTTTTTGGAAACACAGGAAGGAGCAATCAGCTAAGTGAGCTTAGTGCTTGGAAAAAATCTTTCAATCCTGTGTTGTGCCAGCTTACCGGAAAAAAATGAATATATTAAATAACTAGCGCTGGGAGTAAGTTAATTAATAGGTCATTAAAATCAATTTTAAAGCTAGTTATTTATTAACTGTTAAATGATTATAACTAATGTGATTACTGACCAGGGTTTTAGCCCCTTTCCTAAAAGGATTAGACTCCTGAATCTGGCTGTTAAAAATCCAGTTGTCTTTCACCAATTTAGTAATTTAGGCTGTGACTCTTAGCAACGTTATTTATCACCAACCAACTAAATGTGTCTCTGTTCATTCAGATGCTACTGAAAGAAGAGTGAATACAACCTGAGTGATAAATCATTAACTGTGTAAAATGAACACAAAATACCACAGGTTAAAAATGCAATGGTACTTTTATTAGATACAATCACACAGTATTATATCTAATAACTAAGTAAAACACGAAACACTACTGAAAATAAGCAAAACTGTCATGATCTGGCCTGATTGCTCCCCCTTAATTGGTTATTTCTTTCACCTGCCGTTTTCCCTCCCTGCCGCAATTATCGATTCGATTCTGTTCACCCTGATCATTCGTGGCCAGATCATTATTTGTTTTCCGTTAGTCGTTCTGTTAAGTTCTGTATATTTCATGGATCATGTCCTGGATCCTGGCGGCCAGTGGAACGAGAGATTTGTGTCTCTCACGTCTCCTAATCCTCCACTGTTCCTCCCCTGCTGAGTCCTCTGGGTTTTTGGTTCTGTACGCGGGGAGGATCAGCTTTTATCCCAGTAAGCCTGGCTCCAAGGTAGACACCAGTTTAAAGGTCCTGCTCAATTTCTGGTTCCATGTCCTGTCTCTGCTACCCTCTTCCATTGAGCCAGCCATTCTGCACCTGATCCTTGTCTGGTCCTGTGCGTGTCCGTCTGGTTACGTTTTGGACTCTGTCAGACTCTGAACCTGCCTGGGAGCTTCTTATTGCCTGGAAGCCTGGATCCTGTCACCTGTCTGTTCCTGCCTGGCCTGGATCCCTGACCTGGATCGGCTTCCTGCTAATCCTCCATAGCTAGTATGAACTAGACAAGGTTATCTATGTGTGCCTCAAGTTTTGTGGCACTACAATTATCTACAGTGTAGTTATTGGCTATTATATGCTTATAATAACAATGAATAAATCTCCTATAATACAGTTTGGCCTATCTTCCCAAAGTAAGAACAAAAAGAATGTTAGAACTGTAAATATACAGTCATATGTTTATATAACCATTTTTTAAATGCATTTAGTACTGTTTTCAAGGCTGCACTTTAAAATATGAAATTGTCTAGAGCTGTTCTAAATGAAATTTCTTATTGTTTACACTTGTGTACACAAAATGACAAACTAAATCTGTCTAAGTCTCTAAGTCATAAGTAATTCTTGGCTTTTTATATTCTTATAAGAATGAAAAAAAATGGAGTTTTGCACATTTTCCCAAAGTAAGAGTTGTAGTGTGAACTAGATGAGGTTATCTATGTTTGGAGGCACTACAATGATCTATAGTGTAATTATTGGCTATTATATGCTTATAATAAAAAAGACAAATCTCCAAAAATCAGTTTGGCCTATCTTCCCAGAGTAAGAGTTGTAGTATAATCCAGATGAAGTTATCTGTTTAGCCTACAAGTTGGAAGGCACTACAATGATCTATAGTGTAGTCATTGGTCATTTTATACTTATTCTAATAATAAAATAGAGGTGCCATTTGTCATTTAGGCTTTTGGAAATTCCTCAGAAAAGTATTATTTTCTAATCCAATGAATGTGATAATAATCTACCTCTCCTTGGTGACGCTTTTGAATATTTCTTTCTGATTATTTTGCGACTTGCAGACGGAGCATTTTTGGAGCAGTGTGCTCTCCATAGGATCCAATATAATTCTCCCAGCGTGATAGGAGACTCGTTTTTAGGAAACTATGGTTGTAGCTCACTGTCTGCCTTGTTTTGGTGTCTGTTGTGTAGAATAAATCATCCTCCGAGTTATTAATCCGGAAAAGCAGAATCTGTTAATATTTTTGCCAACTTTACTGCAGTCTCGCGATGCTGGCTGCGTGTCTGCAGTGGAAGAGAGATCGCCTGAGTTATATTCCCCCCCAAATAAATAACGGTCATTATCGTATAAATGGTCATTATTGTATAAATATTGTTGCTTTGTACAGCGTTCCAGCTCATGCAGCTATTTTCATTGTACAGATCAGTTATCAACTGATCGCTGCACTGGTGGCTGCGCTGAAATCATTGCGGTGTTGGCGACACTGATAATGTAGACCTAGTTATATTTAATTACAAATATGATTTTTTCCCCCCTGCTCTCGGGTAAAACACTCAAAGAGAGATACTTTAACTGACACCGAAACTGAAGGGGGTGGATTTTTTTCTCCAGCCACAGCGCTAATGGGGCATTTACATCTGAAAAGGGATTCATGAGTTGACAAGTACCGCCGGGGGACTGGAGACTGACGAAAATTCTTGTATCTCCGGGACTTTTAGTGTTAAAAAGCTGCAGAGAGCTCCGGATGGATCTCAACAACACAACTGCTGGAGTAAGAGATGCGCAAGACAGAGAAAGCGAGGATGCAGAAGGGGGCTAACTATGAAGATAAAGAGAAATCCCCACAGACCACCACTTCCATCAATCCTGCTCTCCAACATTCGCTCGCTGGAAAACAAAATGGATAATCTTCGACTGGAACTTTCATCAAAGTAGGAGATTAGTAACTGCTGCGCCATCATTCTGACGGAGTCATGGCTGCATCCAGCAATACCTCACAATGCTATTAGAACTGGAGGGGATAACGCTATACCGCCCTTATAAAAACAAAGAGGTAAGTGGTAAGAGGGTGGTTTTAACCAGGCTAACTTGAAGACTGTTCACCCTCATTTTTACCAACATGTGGACTTTGCAACTCGGGGTGAAAACACTTCAGACCTGATTTACTCTAACATCAAAGATGCATTCAGAGCAGCCCCCCCACCGCCACCTCGGGTCATCAGATCACCTCTCAGTCATGCTTATCCCTGGATATAAGCCCCAGCTGATCAGGGCTAAACCAACGGTTAAAGAGGTCCGAGTGTTGTCTGAGGGCGCCATGAATGAAGAGCTTCAGTCTGGCTTTAGAGCTCATCATAGCACTGAAACAGCTCTGGTGAAAGTCACTAATGATATTCTCATGGCCTCAGATAATGGACTTGTATCTGTGCTCGTCCTGTTGGATCTTAGTGCTGCATTTGATACAGTTGATCATAATATTCGATCTAATAGACTTGAATATTTTATTGGAATTAAAGGAACAGCTCTCAGTCTTTCTAAAAGAATATCATGTTCAACTGGATCAAATGCAGCACTAAGATCCAACAGGACGAGCACAGATACAAGTCCATTATCTGAGGCCATGAGAATATCATTAGTGACTTTCACCAGAGCTGTTTTAGTGCTATGATGAGCTC
>NW_015152767.1:0-1645 GCF_000732505.1 Cyprinodon variegatus | reverse complement strand
AAAACAGGAAACAACTCCATACATGGAGATAGGAATGTAGGGAGTATGATAACTCTGTGGGACTGTCTGTGTGAAACTCTGAGATTCTTCTTGAAGAAGATAATAAGATAATAAAAATAGCCTGTGTTGGAGAGGAGGTCAGAGTTGCTCTTTGCAGATGTGTGCTGCTGAAGCTTCTCTCCCTTTGCAAAGGCAAATCATAGCTTCATTGTCCAGCCTCTTTATTTCTCTCCATCTAAGTTGACCTGCACTTGAGTCAACGGACCCGGAAAGCCGAGACGGTGTTCAAGAATTTGGGGGCTCGTTCCGGGATTCAGGGCGTCAAGATCGATTGGAGTCGAACGAATGGACGAGGGACACAGGCAAGCCAACAAACACGTAAGCAGAACCTGTTTAATCAAATCTGCATTTTGGGTTTAGAACAGCTAAATTAAGTGTCCCGAGTCCTAGTAAGCCTAAGTCTATAAAACAAAATAGAAGGAGTGATATAAAACAATGGTTGGATACCTGTAGTAAAATATAAATACTGTGAGTTGAAGATAGTGAGAACAAGACCAGGCAAAACACAATAGAAAGTGAAGTTTCTTGAGCGTGGCAGCTTACGGCAAGTCTCTAAGGGATTGTCTTCAGCTGGGTTAGAGGCCCGAGGAAGTGAGAAAACCGAAAACCTTTAATTTTGCATAAAGAGTGAGGACGAGACCAGGCAAAACACGGGGGGGTGGGGGGGTGATTACTGAGGCCCGTGTCACGTGTCAGAACTAAAACAGATTAGAAAAATAAGTTGTGCGCGATAACACAACGCGTAAAAGAAAGTCCTGTGAGTCCAAGATAAAAAAGAAAAAATAGAGAAAACGTGAGCTGACGTAGATAACCGCAAGATCGGTGAAACACATGAACTGTGAGATGGGCACGCGTACCCCAACAACATCAGACTAAGGGAGGGAAAGCAACAGTGTGCATGAGTGTGTAGGTGAAGCGGATATCATGACCTATGTGTGCTGTGGATAATTTTTAACTGTTTTGTTGCATTTATTCTGTCTCACTGATGTTATTAGTTGTATGATCTAAAATATTTTGTGCTTTAAAATTTTGTTTTTTAATTCTGCAAGGTTGGACAGGAGGCCCGATGGGAGAAAAGGGAGGGACCGGTTTATCTCCAAAAAACAGAGCATGCAGATGCTGAGGGAGACCGGGGTTTTTTTTTCTTTTTTTAGTTGCACCATCCCTTCCAGGGAATTAAGAAAACAGCAAAAGTAAAAATGAAACTAAAAGCAGTTAGAGAAAATAGAGTGTGAGTTTGATAGAGAAATAAATGATGATGGATGTGGACCAGGAGGTCCATGGAAAACGGCAGCGAATCAGTGGGCAGTGGTGAAGTTGGTGATTGAGAAGTCAAAAAAAAAAAAAGAAGGGGAGAAACGGGTGAAGAAGATGGAAGTGCAGGTTGAGAAAGAATAGGAGAAAGAAAGAAAAGTAAGGAGTAGAATCAAGGGTGTAACTTTGTAATGAAAGTTGGTGGAGACACTATAAGGCAGAGCTCACTGATTAGCTGACCGCAAATCCGAATCCACCTGCTGGCTAATCCGGACTCAACCTAATTTAAAACATTTATAAATTATTAATTATGTTTTGTAAAGACAGTGTA
>NW_015152766.1:33124-34262 GCF_000732505.1 Cyprinodon variegatus | reverse complement strand
CCAGTTGTATTTCACCCTGCTTAATATTTTCTAATATATCATAGTACAATGGTTAAAGATGTGGGTAAGTCTAGCTTATCCTCTGCACTAGACTGTGGTTTTGGGGCCCTTTTTTTGATGATTTCAGGGAGAAAATGATCCACATAGAAACAGATCAAAATGAAAGAAGAAAGAGAGATTAAAGTCCATCTAAAGCTGTCTGTCTCAAATGTAAATCTAACCTCAGTGTTTTACAGCTCTGTTTATTGTTGATCTAAAGAGAAGGAATGAAAGGAAACATGTTTAATAGGTGAGCACACCTTGGCAGGGGGCGGAGCCTCAGAGGAGGCAGGTAGAGTTTAGAACCAGATCAGGAAGATAAAGTTCTGTCTCTCAGTGGGTTTTTTCTCTCTGTGGACTGTGGAGGGAACCAGAACTAGAACTCTTTTCTTCAGACAAAAACTGAATTTGAGGAAATAGGAGAGAAGATATTTAACAACTATTTTAAAGCTGAAGTTCTTCAGTGGTTCTGTTGAACTGGTACCAGTTCTTTTCCTGCTCTGCTGCTTCCTCCTCATGTTGTTACTGTAGATAACGCTGACGTCAGAAACTCAGAGCCTGTTTATAGATGAACCATTGAGCTGAACTGGGAGAACTGGTTTCCAGAATCAAACTCTGAAGTCTGCAGATTCTGATTTAGCTGCTGAATAAAAGCTGAAGCAGTAAAATCAATCTTTGTTCTAAGCTGGTCTCTGAAATGCCAGGAGCTTCCTGGTGTTTCCTGCTTTCCTTGGGTTCTGGACGGCTACAGCAACTGGTCCCCTATGAGCCCAGTGCTCCCAGTTAGCCTCAGCATGCAGGCTGCTACAGTCCTGTCTGGGCCGGTGTGACAGATCAACTGGGGACGAGATTAACTGGTTAAAATCTATGCGCACCGCAGATGTTACTGAAGCTTACTTGTGTTGATGCCTGGCGAAAAAATATTCCTAATGTATCAAAACTGTTCGCCATAAAAAATCAACCGACATATCTAATGAATTAATTTCTGTTTTGTTTTGTTTTTTTCAGATTAGAACGATGTGGTAAAGAACTTGTATCCTCAGCAAAGCAGATAGTGCAAAGAATCCCACACAGAGAACAGCGTCGTTCACAAGTGTAA
>NW_015152766.1:30689-32682 GCF_000732505.1 Cyprinodon variegatus | reverse complement strand
TACAGAGAAAACAAGCTAATAGGAAAGTAAAAAGTATTATTATAGAAAAACTGAAAGAAAAGCAGAAGAAATTATTTAATTTTGAAAAAAGAAAGATGGTTTTAATAACATTATTAGCATTTATTTTTACTCAATAATTGACGTGATTTTAAGTGAAATACTAAAATCAAAACCGACTCAAATAAAAGTAAAACTTTATCAGTTGTAAACTTCTTAAAAAGCTCAAAGTCTGGACAAAGATGCTTCATATCAGTAATGTGAGTAAATGTAGTTTGTTCCATTTCAGCCCTGGTGGAACACAAAGGGTTTGCAGTCAGCTCACCTAGAGGAAGAACTTTCCAGAACATATCAGTAAACCAGAGAAATAAGAATCAACAAACAAAACCTGAAGAAAGAACAGCAGAAAATGTGAGATGGAGGAAGAAAAGGAAGATGTTTTTATAGCATCAATAGACAGCAGGAAAACTGAGAACTAGAGGAAGAAGCAGAATAAAAGAAGGAGATCTCAATGGAAACTCTTAATTCTCAACTTTTAAAACACAAAACCATAAAATAAGGAATATTGACCTTTATAGGGAGGATGAAACAATTGAACATGTTATATACAGTATATAACCAAAGGGCAGAAGCTTAAACAGTGCACATCACACCAAAACGATGTCAAGTCTTTTCAGAAAATCTCATTTTCAGCCCACGATGAGAAAACAAATCCATCTGATTCTCTTGCAGCCTTATAGGAAAGTTGTTGCTACTCTCACTGACAACATCAGTGATAGCAAGATGAGCATCAAATAATGGGAAATAACTGACATCTCCCTCATTGCATTTTCTCTCCCATAGTTTGAACCTTTTAGTGAATCCTTTAATTTTGTCATACATTTTAAGGGTGTGTGACTTTCGCCCCTGAAGTGATAGATTGAGCCAATTGAGTTTGAGAAATATATCAGCAAGATAAACCAGTAAAGTCGCAGTGGTGTATTCCCAAGTGAAAACCAGCAAATGTCAGTGTGAAGCAACAGCTGCTCATGATCTGCTCCACACTCATGACAAAGAGTTTCAAACATTTTGTGATGGACGAGATTGGATGAAGTTTATTATCTTCACAGCATCATCCATAACAGCACTTAAGTCAGGACTAACCCTGTTATTAGCCAGTGCTTCATGATTAATAATACAATGCATCCATTTACTGTCAGGACTTACCTTTTTTATGTAAGTCATCTCAGCTGCACCATCATGGCAGACGTGGCTGCAGGTTTTCCACTGCAGATCATGTTCTCTGAAAAAGTTGTCTATAACCTGGAAGATCTCTTCTCCTGTTGTCTTTCCTAGCAGTCTTTTACAAAATAAAACATGTTTGTTTATGTTTGATACACCTTTGTAAGGAACTGCCAGGCTTGTTTTATTTCAAAGGGTTCAAGTTCACGTGCAGGGAGAAGCAGCTCTTTAACAACTGAGGCACAAGCAGGGGTACATAAGCCTTTACAGGGGTACAGGGTACAGAATCCTCTATAGGAGTGCAGAAGCCTCTATAGGGGCATAGAAGCCTCTAGAGGGCTACAGAAGCCTCTAGAACAGGGGTGGGCAATTCCAGTTCCTGGGGGCCGGTATCCTGCATCTTTTAGATGTGCCTTTGGTTCAACACACCTGAATCAAGTAATCAGATAATTGGGAGGACTCTGCAGGAACCGACTGCATACTGAGGAGGTAACTCAGCCATTTGATTCAGGTGTGTTGGACCAAGGATGGATCTAAAAGTTTAAAAGCCTCTATAAGGTTACAGAGGTCTCCACAGGGCTGCAGAAACCTATAAGAGGCTACAGAAGCCTCTATAGGGGTACAGAATCCTCTATAACAGGGATGTCAAACTGGTTCCAGAAAGGGCCGTGTGGCTGCAGGTTTTCTTTCCAACCAAGCAATAGCACACCAGACTCCATTCATCTCATCAAGTGAGTCCAGTCTTGAGTTAGTCAACATAATGACTTAATGAGAT
>NW_015152766.1:26068-28169 GCF_000732505.1 Cyprinodon variegatus | reverse complement strand
GAAGCCTCTACAGCATATGTGTCAAATTCAAGGCTCGCAAATTGTTTATCCACGGCCCACTGGATGATATTTAATTACAACTTTACTTAGAACTGGCCCACAGGCCACGGTCACGTGTGCACTGCTGTGACTTTGCGGGCTACCGTTGCATTGTGGGGAATGTAGTGTTGGTGCGGTTGTGTTGCATGCAACAACACTACATTCCTATGGGAAAAAATGATTGGGTTTTTCTTTTCTTTAAATTTTTTTTTTTGTGCTATGCATGTTTGGATTGTTTTGGTTTTTGCTTTTACCCCTTTAACAACCCAAGCTGAACTGAAGTCTGTTGTCCAAGGAGGCGGAGCACACTAATTGCGCTAAGCCACTGCTCAGCGCAGATGTCGGCAGAGGCTAATTGAAACCAAAATAGAAGGAGCCTGGATGGATACTGCAGGGTGTAGTCTGTAGTATATTTAATTCTTCGGTCCGTTTTGGTATTGCTCTGCTTTTTGTTTGATAAATTCCTTTTTTAAACAACCTCTCGTTATATTACGCTGCTGTGATTCATCAAAATTTTTTTACATTTCTTTGTACAAGATGTGAGTTTTCTTTGAAGGAATTATTGTTTTGTCTGTGTGCCATAGATTTTTTAAAATATTTTATTTTATTCATTCATTTTTTTTCAGTGGACTCTAAGAGCCATGAGAGAGAATACAACTCATTTGATTTTTTTCTTATTTTACTATTTCAAAGCAGTGATTGGTAGGATCATAGAGCAGCACAGTAATGCATTTTCATGTTTATAATGCATGCACTTTCATTTATTTATTCATCTTAATAAGTTTATTAATATAATAAAAGTTTATTAATGCTATTGATATTAATATTTTGTTTTTAAAAATGTTTAAGTCTTGGTTCAATTGGCTATGTTCATTTCAATATGTTTTAATAAATGTGTAACCAGTCCGTCCCCTCGGTTTGTAGAAAATTTGTTTTTTTGGCCCTCAGTGTATTTGACATCCCTGCTCTAGAGGTACACAGAAGCCTCTACAGGGGTAAATAACTACTTTGCCATACACTGTTGTGACTTTCATCATTATTGTTCTTTCAGACTGAAAGCTTTTGTTTGTAAAAAGACTGTTTTACCACGTTTCCTGCATGGTTGATGTTCTGGTGCCGCTGTAAATGGGCTGGCTTGATTGAGCTATTTGCCAGGATTTCTCTGAAAAAAGAAGCAGGGGGGCTTCGGCGGGTCTGCAGAAGTAGAGGTGTATCCATAAAAAACTATAATCTTCACTGTACCCCCGAGGTTTAGATTTGGTCCCTTTTTTTTTTTCCTTTCTTGGACTCCCCCGAACCCTCTGCTTAATCCAGAGGAAAAGGACGTTTTAGCCATTTATCCATGACTGCAGCTGCTTTGGTGACCTGTGACTGTACCTGTCTCTTCTCCCTCTCCAGAGCTTAGTGCAGGTGCACAACACAGATACCATGTCATGCAGATGTTGACTGCAACATTGTTTTAAAAATCTTCTTGACTTTATTTTGTATGTGGGTCCTTACACAACAAAACACATCCCAGTCCTATTTAATTATATGGGAAATAAAATATTACATTTTTTTTAATCACTGTCTTTTTATTGAAATTTTCTTTTTCTTTTGTACTTACAGTTTGTAAATAGAGGAATTTTTCCAACACAGACATAACATAGTATAAAGATAAATAAATAAATAAATAAATAAATAAATAAATAAATAAATAAATAAATAAATAAATAAATAAATAAAGTAATCCCATTTAGCCCACCCAGGTCACTAGGTCCACACCCTACATTCATACCCATAAACAAGTTTTGAAATGAGTCAAGAAAGGGCCTCCATGTTTCTTAAAATTTACCAGTTGAAGAGAACATCTAATTTGTTCTAGTTTCAAGCACGACATGAGGTCATATAACCACTGCTTGTGAGTTGGAGTTGGCAGTCTTAAACGTTTAGTTTTTCGGCACCATCTTTGCTTTTCTTGCTTCTTTCGATTACTTTCTCTGAAGCTGAAATCAACACAATCATCCCACATGTGTTCAGGTATTAAAAACTATAGAACGACACTGTCAAGTTTTGTTAAACA
>NW_015152766.1:23170-24542 GCF_000732505.1 Cyprinodon variegatus | reverse complement strand
AGCTGGGACAACTGGGTTTGATGATTAACAGGTTATCTTAGTGTCTCTATTTGTTTTTTGTTTTTCTTTCAGATGGGATCAAGCGTGGGCAAAGAGAAGATGGATAAGCGGAACAGAGAGGTGAACAGAGCTGTGTCTCCAGCCTCCAGTGGCGTTTTTAAAAATAGTGACCATTCCAAACATCCTCCTAAAGGCTTCAGTTATGATCCTGGACCAAAAGATCGAAGGTCAGTCAGCTGTCACTAACTGATTTAATGATGATTAAACATAATAAAATCCTGAAAGTCACAACGGTTGTGTCTTACTTTTTAATGTCTAATCCCATTTTTTTCCATGTCACACTGACTGCAATCATTAGAGAAACTCCGGATCTGTTGAGTCTTTTTTTCCCTTCTGTCACTTATGTCCCAAATTTGAAAGGGACAAAAAAATGAAAGTAAAACAAAGCATTATACTAATAAAAAAACAATAAAACAGCCGTCTTGGCTACAAAGCAAAGCTTCACTTGGGGCAACGGAGGCGTCTGAGGGCCCGGTGGTGCCAGCCTATGGCAGCCTTGCTTCTATCAGTGAGCCCCAGGGCAGCTGTGGCATGCGTGAATGGGTAAATGACTGAATGTAGCGTAAAGCTCTTTGATTGGGTCCTCTGACTTGAAAAAGCGTGAAGTTAGTAAAAGCCATTTACTGTATAATTTCATGACCGTGTGTGCAGAACACTGATAGATGATTTTGATAAACTATAAACTACGTCTAAAGAAAAGGGAAGCACAGCTGTGGGACAGTTTATGAGTCCTGGGTGAGGCAGTGACAGGTGATCTCAGAGAGCAATTTTGGAGGTTTATTGAAGTTTTTTTTTTTTCATAAAGAGGGGAGAGTGATAAGTAACTTTTTACTGTACATTCTCTTTTTTTTTTTTTGTGAGGCTCAATTAGGATTTTACTTTATCCATTTTCAGCCCTCCTGAACTCCTATTGGGGGTAAAGTGTTCTTTTTTTTAATGTGCCCCACCCCGCTTTGCAACTGCAAACCTGACTGTTTTTCCCTTCTGATTGACAGATTTAATTGTGTATATCTCAAAGCAGATGTGTTTTACTTTTAAACATCTCTTTTCTTGTCAGATCCATCACATTGCTGCTGAACTGCTGCGTAGTCTGGCTAAAATAAATCTGGGGTCTTCCTCAATGCTATGCAAGTCCCCGTGGAGAAAATTTTCATCCCCATTGACTGTCAATGATGGCATGACTTCTCATGACACATTTTTCTGTCAGATTGGACAGAAAATGGTATTTGGTGTGTTTGAGGCTTTAGGCTGAGAAGTTTAGCTTCAGAAAAGAAGCTTCAGGACATCCTCCAGCTCCAGGAACGTCTCTGAT
>NW_015152766.1:14306-21141 GCF_000732505.1 Cyprinodon variegatus | reverse complement strand
TAAGGCGGAGGGGGAGAGACCGATGAGGAGGACTGGGTAGGAAGCGGCTCAGATTCTGACAGCGAGTTCGAGGATGATCACCCATCCCCAGGAAAACGCAGACGTATCAGTGACCCATCAGACAATAGTAAAACTTTAGTTCAAGCACTGCCAACACCTCTGCCGGTCCACTCAGTGGCCCCAAGCGCCAAACCAGAGCCGTAGTCTGCTATAATCACACACAGGTTGGTGTGGATGTGTCGGATCAGACGCGAAGGAGGCCTGTGGCTGTAATTTATGATCTCCTGGAAATATCAGCTATAAACGTATTTGTTTTGTTCAGAAGCTGTTTGAATGTCACTTTTTCACACAGAGATTTTATCCTTGAACTGGTAAAACAGTTGCGGGCAAACCGCAGGTTTCCAGCCCCTCCATCACTGAAGAGCAGCTTTGGTGAGGCACAGAAAACAGCAGCAGGAGCTTCAGCGCTGCACAAAAAATGCTCATATTACGTTTGTCATTAATGTTAAAAGGTGGTCTGTGGGAAATGTTTGGGGGGAATCAATAAATTTATCTAAATAAAATTGTAGTTTTAAACTTTGAGCCTGTGTAGTAAAACAGTCTTACTCTACAGATTTATTTTTAATACAAATTTAGAACACAAATAATAATAGCATACAATACAGCCTTTTAAAAATATATATTAGACCTGTTTTAAGATTTACATATCCAAAATGGGTTTATATTGTATGGAGGACCAACTCTGCCATATTTAAAAATAAATACAGAAATGAATAAATGCTCAATAAATATATAAGCATACAAAGTAGAAGGGACCGCTGGCTATGATCCCGATTTTTTGTTGTATTTGGCAAAGTCCCTACTCCCGTTCTAATGACTTCAGTGTTGACTTCAGACTCTCCTCATGTAGATTCGACTGATGTGGTAAAATGCTAACCAACACGCTTCACACACGGCTATGCCGAGACAGGGCCGCTGCAGACGGGCTGCCATTAGCTTCGGAGCTCAGCTGGTTGCTGCTGTCCTCTCAAGTTCGGAACATTTTCTTTTAAATTACGCATTAAATCTGTGAATGGGCAATATGGAGATGCTTAAAAGTATAATGTTCTCGCCTCAAATAATCTTAAAACATACTTTTATTGAACAACAGCAACAGAAAAGAGAACATTTAATGTAATACTCTGAGCTCTTTAAGTCAAGAAGATGGGCCGCCAACTGATGAGCAGAAGTTGACTCTAAAGGACACACCCCCTCCTCATTTGCATAATGAGGCGTAAATGCATACAGAAATGTAAAAAGTGCAGGCAGAAATAAATAGCGGTGAAGAAATAACTAAGGTAAAAAAATACAAAGGAAGAATAAAACAGACAAAAATAATATAACATGCACATAAATAAATACTTAAAAATGTAAGTGATTAAAAAATAAAGTTGATTAGAAGAAGATTATAAAGGACAAAAAATAAATAAGGTAAATATTACAAAGGCAAATAAATTAAGAAGCTAATTTAAATAGTTTTATACATAAATTTATCACTGNTGCTCTCAAAATCCAAAACTGTTCTCTCGTTTGCACTAAAGTGTCTCGCACCCCTGCATGCATTACCTTCTCATGTTGATAATGTACCAGCATTTCGGTATATCTGTGATCGCTGGGCAAAATCCATGGGTGTTTTTCTCTGTAAGAGAAGTCGGAATGCTGGAGCCTTCCTCCTACACTGAGCAGCTCATCTTGGTCCAGAAAGGGTTTCAGCTGTCGGATTCTGGAGTCTGCATGTGTGCATTTTCCTGTTTTGAGCGATTGAATTTCGGAGCTGAAACTCTGGTTCTGAATAACCTTTATCCAATATTTTCCTGCTTCATGCAGCTCTTCTGCTGTCAGTTCACCACTCATTTTTGTAGTTGAGCGGGCGTTAGCGATAAACCTTTTCATCCAAGCCGTCACTCGGAGCACGGTTTTCAGTCTACTGTACTTCTCTAGACACAAAGGAGGTTTTAAGAAATTTGTGTCTTGATTAACAAGCTGTACAACAAGCTGATATTTGGATCTCAGCTCAGACTTTACCTCATCTTCCTGAATGTCTTCCTGACTGCTCTCTAACTGATCAGGTGATATCAAAGCACAAGGACCATTCCACCACAGTGTGCTCTGCTTCAAGTCCTGTACTGTTAGACCTCTAGTGGGAAGGTCAGCTGGATTTGTTTTTCCCTTACAGTGAGACCATGACTGTGGATCTGTTAGAGTCTGAATTTCTGTCACTCGATTTGCTACAAACTGTTTCCACTTGTGAGCAGAACTGCGAATCCAGTGTAGCACTATCATTGAGTCTGTCCATAGTCTCACCTGGGCCTTGTCAAGCCGCAGTGTTTCCTTGAGGGTGCTCCCCAGCCTGGCTGCTATTACAGCTCCCATCAGCTCCAGCCGTGGCAACGTCATTCTTTTCAGTGGAGCCACTCTGGACTTGGATGCAACGAGGCTTGTGGTCACTTTTCCGTCACTCATTTCTCCCTGAAGATAAGCAACTGCACTGTAAGCCCTTTCACTTGCATCACAAAACACATGCAGCTTTAGATCCTGACCATTTGGCTGTTGTGTGTGTGTTCTATACCAACGTGGGATTGACAGCTGGTGCAGTTGAGGGAGCTCCGAACACCACTGTTGCCACTTCTTAGTCAAATCGGGCGGCAGCTCCTCATCCCATCTGAGTCCCCTCTCCCACATCTCTTGGAATAAACATTTTATCCTGATTGTGAAAGGGGTCAAGAATCCAAGAGGGTCAAAAATGCGAGCGGAAGACTGCAGAACACTTCTTTTAGTGTTTTCTCTCACCTTCAGAATGTCAAGCAGCCCTCTGAGGTCGAACACAAAATCATCAGTGGCAGGTCTCCACACCAGGCCTAGAACCTTCAGGACCGACCCGTGTGTTTCTGGCTGTGCAGTGCAATCCAACGAGATCTCCTGCCATTTTTCTCTAAGCTCAGGAGAGTTCGTCATCCATTTACACAGCTCCATGCCTGCCGCAGACATAATATTTTTGACTGTTGTTGTCACTGCCTGAGCTTCTGCCACCTCCTTTGCACTTGAGATAAAGTCATCGACATAAAGTGAGGAACGGACAATGTCTATCACTTCTGGGTGTTTACCCTCATATTGTCTCAGGTGCTTCCTAATGGTGGCAGCCAGTAAAAATGGGCTGGATGAAGCTCCAAACACCACTCTTGTCATCCTGAGGACACGCAGATTATCCTCCGTTGGTGGGTCTGTGAACCACAGAAATCTTACAGAGTCCCTGTCTACTTCTGAGAGTGAAATCTGTAAAAATGCCTTCTTAATGTCTGCCATGTATGCAATTTCATGCAGTCTAAACTTGATCAAAACACTCATTGGATCTGGATTCAAATTGGGACCTGTTAAGAGACAGTCATTTAGTGAGGGACTGCCATCTTCGTGGGAGGAAGCATCAAAGACAACTCGCAATTTCGTTGTCACCTTATCCTCCCTCAGTACAGCATGGTGAGGTAAGTAGTAAATCCGACTGCTTGGTGGTGGTGTACACTCCTTAGGGACATCTTCAGCCATTCCTTGTGTTAAGTAGTCCTCCACCACATCATTGTATCTGCTGTAGAGCGTAACATCCCTTTGTAGTTTCCTTTTCAAACTCTCAAGACGCCTTTTTGCAACGCGGTAATTGTCTTGAAGTGGAGGATGAGTCTGTCGCCATGGCAACTCCACTTGATAACGCCAATCCTTAAAGATGGAGGTTTCTTCAAACCGCTGCAATGCTTCCACATCATCTGGATTCTCAGATTTCTCGCTTGTGATACCCAGGGACTCAAGCTCCCAAAATGCATGCAGCTGTTTGTCCATCTGTGCATCCTTGCTGAGCTGAATATGCATGCATGTTGTCTCTGTTATGCTGGACATGGCCACTGGGCCCTGTACTGCCCATCCAAAGGTGCTCTCAAGTGCCACCAGGCTCTCTGTCAGTCTTTCTACTCGGCCTGATACAATCTGCCAGTAGTAATCTGAGCCAATTAGCACAGAAAGTTCAGTTTCATCACCTCCACCAGCGAAGTCTGCGAGTTGAAGCCCTTTTCTTCTCATTTCGTTCTGAATGTGTTCACCAGGAACTTTCATCAATGCTGTACACACATTGGGGGTCACAACTGCTTCTATTTCAATTCTTTGCTGTCCATCCCAAACATTTTCCAAGCTGAGCTTCACTATGTTACGCTTCACCATTGTGGGAGCAGAGGAGCCAAATGTGTGGAGGGTAAGCGTCCCTTGTCTGGTAATAGGTAGCTGCAGCGCCCTCACCACATTTTCATGCACAAAGCTTCCCTGGATGCCTCCATCCAGCAAGCAGCGAACAATCTTCCTGCTTGTGGGACCTACCACCCATGCCTTGGCGGTTTGTAGCAGCACAGTGTTCTCAGTTTCAGTTTTGCCCCTTTTTGTTTGGGGAATTACAGAAGAAATGACAGTGTCCATGTTGGCAGAAACAACAGGCGGGGAAGCATAATTTTTCTCACAGATGGCCACATGATGCCTGCCTCCACATGTGGCACATGACATGCCCTTTAACCTGCAGAACCTTGCAATGTGTTTGGGTCCCAAACAGATAAAACACCTGCCAAGTTTCTTCAGCCTTTCTTTACGTGCTGCCACCTGGTGGTCTGGGCAGCTTTCAGATTTGTGTTCAGCACGCTCACAGAACAGGCAGTTTTGTGTCTTCTCATTGGCAGCGTGTAGTGTAGCTGCAGATGTTATGCTTGGTTTCATTAGTTTCACATCACAGGTTGAATATGATTTGCTGCATGTTTTGTGAGCAGACTGGTATGCTCTGGTTGTATGATCTGGTCATTTGTAAAGCTCTCTCTCGGCTGTTTACCTCTCTCTGCAGAAACTTTAGCACATCTGGCACCTTCCACTCATCCTGTTCTCCTCTCTGTCGGCTGTATTCAAGAGCCATGTCCTCTGGCAGCATTTGGAGGATTATTGGACATAACATGCCTCCATACGTGTCTGATACTACTCCCAGTGACTCTAGGCTTCTGATTTGAATTTCACAGTCATCATATAACTGCCTCAGCGCACTGACATCGGATGACTTCTTTACAGGAGTGAGATTCAAAAGTTTTGACATGTGGGCATTTACAATAAGATCCTTCCTTCCGAATCTGCTTGGAAGTATATCAACTGCAGCATTATAGTTACTGTCTGTCAGTGTGAGCCCTGCTACTGCCTTTGCAGCCGTTCCAGTGAGGTAAGTTTTCAGGTAGGTAAACTTTTCTTTACTGCAGAGAGCCTAATTGTTGTGAATAGCAGTCTCATACTGACTCCAAAACTCCTGCCATAAACTTACGTCTCCGTTGAATTTCTCAATCATAAGTTTCGGCAGTCGTACGGTCGGGTTGCTGCGCTGAGAGCCAGCGGTGCTTGCGCTAACGTCACTTAGCCGAGCAGGTCGGGGATCCTCTTTACTCACAGTCTCCTGTGCACGGATTACTTGGTGAGCCCGTGCGTTCATCTCGATGATACGGTCTCTGTATTCCTCTGCGAGTTCAATCTCCGCATCCATGGCGTCCAGCGGCGTGTATTCCTCCGCTATGCGGTCCAGCTCGCGCAAACTGTCCTCTTTCGCCGACAACACGGCTAACATCTCTCGCACACGGTTAATGTCCGGGTCTTCCTTTGATACTTCACCGTCAATCTGGTTCAGCACCTTCGTTGTGGAACTCCGTATTGTCCGCCGCTTCCGTTTCGCTCTTTNACCGCTAGATGTCGCTAAAAGTTACACACTGTAGCTTTAATAAATGTGTAACCAGTCCGGCCCCTCGGTTTGTAGAAAATTTGTTTTTTTGGCCCTCAGTGTAGTTGACTTTGACATCCCTGCTCTAGAGGTACACAGAAGCCTCTATAGGGGTAAAGAACTACTTTGCCATACACTGTTGTGACTTTCATCATTATTGTCCTTTCAGACTGAAAGCTTTCGTTTGTAAAAAGACTGTTTTACCACGTTTCCTGCATGGTTGATGTTCTGGTGCCGCTGTAAATGGGCTGGCTTGCTATTTGCCAGGATTTCTCTGAAAAAAGAAGAAGGGGGGCTTCGGCGGGTCTGCAGAAGTAGAGGTGAATCCATAAAAACTATAATCTTCACTGTACCCCCGAGGATTAGATTTGGTCCCTTTTTTTTTCCTTTCTTGGACTCCCCTGAACCCTCTGCTGAATCCACAGGAAAAGGACATTTTAGCCATTTATACATGACTGCAGCTGCTTTGGTGACCTGTGACTGTACCTGTCTCTTCTCCCTCTCCAGAGCTTAGTGCAGGTGCATAACACTGATACCATGTCATGCAGATGTTGACTGTAACATTTTTTTTAAAAATCTTCTTGACTTTATTTTGTATGTGGGACCTTACACAACAAAACACATCCCAGTCCTATTTAATTATATGGGAAATAAAATATTAAATTTTTTTTATCACTGTCTTTTTAGTGAAATTTTCTTTTTCTTTTGTACTTACAGTTTGTAAATAGAGGGATGTTTCCAACACAGACATAACATAGTATAAAGATAAATACATAAATAAATAAATAAAGTAATCCCATTTAGCCCACCCAGGTCACTACCCAGTAGGTCCACACACTACATTCATACCCATAAACAAGTTTTGAAATGAGTCAAGAAAGGGCCTCCATGTTTCTTCAAATTTACCAGTTGAGTGTTGAAGAGAACATCTAATTTGTTCCAGTTTCAGGCACGACATGAGGTCATATAACCACTGCTTGTGAGTTGGAGTTGGCAGTCTTAAACTTTTAGTTTTTCGGCACC
>NW_015152766.1:9818-10944 GCF_000732505.1 Cyprinodon variegatus | reverse complement strand
GGAACCAGTTTCTAACTGATCCATGTGACTCGATCGATATAGAACCTCTAGAATGTGAACTGGTTGATCTTCAGCATCTAAATCCAAAGTTCCTTTGTCCTGCCTTTTTTCAAAAGACAGCAAGAACTTCATTGCATGGATGAGTTACAGAAATAAGTTACAGATTAAGATGAGTCCAGGGAAATCCATGCTAAAAATATATAAATATTAAATCAGAGAGAGACATCTCACCTTTGTCAAAGCTCTAAGTTAATTACATGAGGTAGTGAGTGCTCTCACTTTGAAAAATATCTTTGACGTATTTTTATCTGGAAAATCCTGTTTCATCAAGTAACCTCTGAAACTGTTGATGTTAAAGTTGACATTAGTTCTTCATGTTTCTGCCTTGTAGGATATTCGTCTTTGTTAGAATTGCTTTGCTCAAAAAAAACACTTAACACTAGAACTCCCACGGCCGCCATTTTGACGGTTCTGAGATTTCACAGGGAAAGAACTATGTTTAAAATTAAACTTATGTTGCTCATGTTAACTGACTTTTCCTGTTTCTATATTTCCTTCATTTTCATGTAGTTTTTTTTACTAAAATAAAAACGTAAAAAATAAATATGGTTAATTCTTCCTCGATCTCCCGCAGCCGTCATTTTGACGGCTCTATTAGTTGCATTGTAAATTCTTCCTGCGGATGATTGACATTTGGTACCGTTGCCTAGCAACCAACATTCTACCTAGAACTCTTTGGCTTACACAGAAAAATGGGCTTTTAGAAGAGATCTAACAGCGAAACAGCTTTAGAAATGCTTCAAAATATTGATGATAGTGATTCGGGGGGAGGGGGAGAGACTGGTAAGGAGGACTGGGTAGTGTTAGGATTCGGGGCTTTGCCCACCAGAGGGCGTCGTGGATCCATGCCTGGGGAGCTTGGGCTCAGCATGGACAGCTGTTTTCCATCTGCTGATTAAGGAAGCTCTCTCTATATAAGCTGAGTGAGAGCTCTCCTCTGAGCCGGATTTTTGTGTTTGCTGTGCCACCATGCCTGTCTGAATCTGCAAACCTGTAAGCCTGTCAACCGAATCCAATAAAATATTGGACTTTCCCCTGCCTCTCTGTCTGTGAGTTCTAGATCTAG
>NW_015152766.1:4475-6831 GCF_000732505.1 Cyprinodon variegatus | reverse complement strand
TATTGGGGCCAGGCTAGAGATTTTTGTATTTATTTTGAGAATAAAGTCCTAAAATTACAAGAATAATGTTGAAAAATAAAGAGACTAAAGTCATCATACCACAACCTGATTCAGAAATAAAGCTAAGAGCTCCGACCAGCTTTGACATTCTGACCAATTTGATGCTGCTGCTGAAAGATTTCTTAACAGGATGCTCATCATTCCTCATTTTAGGTAAGAAAGTTCTCTTTGTAGGAGTTGTCATAAAATACAACTTTTTTTTTTTTTATTTTACGACTTTACCCTTGTAATTTTATGACTTTATTCTCTTAATTTTACTTTATTCTCAAAATAAAAAATAAAAACTGGCCCTAATATGCCGTAGTATAACTGAGCTATCTAAGCTGCTAACTGGACCATCAGTCCTTTCAGTTTTTGCTGGGTTGACTAATGTGATCCTACTGGGTTCTGAGATTCACATCAATTACAGAAAATATATTATTTATTTAATCTATTTTACTTTATCATTTACACAGGTAGACAGAGGGGAGGCGGGGTATTTACTGTTCAATGGTTTGAAGACACAAATTTAAACATTCAAAAACTCTTCAAAATAAATGGAACAACATTGAAAACACCTAAAACAGGTAGAATAGATTGAATGTTTCGTAAATATTGATTCTGGCGAGTCAGAAAATTCCCTTTCAAATGAGGTTAGCCTGAATGGGGCCGTTGATGCAGATGATTATTAAACAAATATTAGGATGCATCTGATTTTAATGATTAGCATTATGCTATAACTGAGCTCAATGCAGCGGCTAGGCGGCTCCAAGCAGTTCCTGCAGCTGTGCCCAGTTCACCACTGATTAGGGTGAAGGTTCAGTGTGCAGGAAAACTGGGACACAAGGCTTTAGACATTTGGAGTTTTTGTTTGTTGTAAGTTTCCGGATTTCATTGTTGGACGATGCAATGACCTCCTAGCTTAGATAGCTTGGTATAAAAAGCAATTAGTTTTCTGTAAATAATGAATGTTTCCTCCATAGAAATGAACAAACACAGCCCTCAGTGAGAACATCAGAAATAGTTTTTATTCTTTGTTTGGCTGAAATGTTTCCTACCATTTCTTTGTTTCTCCATTCAGATGTTGATGGTCGATGTCAGCGTGACCTTAAAGAGTCTCTGAAGAAGAAGTTTGAATGTGTCTCTGCTAAAGCTGGAGAGAAAACCTTTCTGGATGAGATCTACACAGAGCTCTACATCACAGAGGGAAAGACTAGAGAGGTCAATGATGAACATGAGGTCAGAAGGATTGAAGCAGCATCCTGGGAACAAAACAGAGCAGGAACAACAATCAGACCAGATTACATCTTCAATCCACCTGGAGGAAGGGGTCGGATCACAACCGTGATGACGATGGGCGTGGCTGGCATCGGCAAAACAGTCTTAACNTCTATGAGAAAAAGGAGCAGCGCATGAACCGAACGAAACACATGCGAACTGAACCGAGACAGTCGAACCGAACGATTCTGACGGTTTTCATAAATCGTCCCATTCCTAGTCCTTAAGAATGCTCGATGTAGGCAGCGTTTCTTCTGGATGTGCTCAATGGGGGTTAGTGAAGTTCCAGTGATGTGCTGGGCGGCTTTCACCACCCGCTGCATTGCCTTGCGCTCTGCAGCAGAACAGCTTCCGTACCACACTGTTACACAGTTGGTTAGGATGCTTTCTATTGCACAGCGATAGAAGTTCACCAGGATAGTGAGGGGAGCTGATTCTTCCTCAGTGTTCTCAGGAAGAAGAGGCGCTGGTGAGCCTTCTTGGCCAGGCAGAAGGTGTTGGTTGACCAGGACATGTCCGCTGAGATGTGGGTCCCCAGAAACATGAAACTGGAGACACGTTCAACAGCCATTCCATTGATGTGGATGGTGTCGTGGGTGCCTGTTGAATCTTTTCTGAAGTCTATGATGAGCTCCTTTGTTTTGATGGTGTTGAGGAGCTGGTTATTTTCAGAGCACCATGTGGCCAAGTGCTTGCTATCCTGCCTATAAGCAGGCTCATCGTTGTTGCTGATGAGACCAATCACTGTGGTGTCGTCCACAAACTTGATGATGGAATTAGACGCGTACACAGGCTTGCAGTCGTGGGTGAAGAGGGAGTAGAGAAACAGGCTTAGCACACAGCCCTGTGGTACACCAGTGTTGAGTGTGACAATTTGAAAATGTCTGTAAAAACCCCAGCAAGCTGCCCCGCACATGCCCAGAGATAGAGACTCAGTGTGTCATGAATCAGGGTTTGTAGGGGTGCTGGAAATCCTTGAAAATGCTTGCATTTTGACGTTGTGTTTTCAAGGTTTGAAAAGTGCTTATATTTTGGATAA
>NW_015152766.1:0-1338 GCF_000732505.1 Cyprinodon variegatus | reverse complement strand
CGCCTAAATGCATTAAAACTGAACTTCTCCTTTAAGCTGGAGGTCATTTTGATGCATGAAAACAAAAAGGAGGAGAAAGCAACCTGCTGCTCTGCTGCTTTTCCAAGAAGAGGGAAGGAAAGTCTGAGAGACAGAAACCTGGTTTCCTCTGACAATAGATCACTGATTACAGGATTGATATTTCTATTTACACCTTGGAATCATTCTAACAATCTTCTAAAGGACCAAATCAGTCCCATGTCTTTTTCAGTCTGTAATTATCCTTTAAAAACATCCAATCCAGTCTCTGAGAGAGAAATGCCATTTAAATGTGAACACCAGCTGCTCCAATGAGCTCAGTGTGGAACAGGTGAGGAACAGAATCCAGATGAGGCGCAGGACACCTCCTCATAGAAGAAAGGTCAGTTAAACTGAGCAGACACTATGTGATATTTTTAATCGTTTCTCACAGCTACAGCTCAAACTGTACAACAAAACTGCAGGGTTAAAAAGTTCACAGCTGATGATGTATGATCTCACTCTGTGCGGCCCAACGCTCTGATGCAATCTTACCACAGCCTGCTGAATTTCAGACATGTTTTATTTTCTCCTGACCTTATTATTCCTGATGGTGGTCATGAGAGTTTTGTCGTACAGTTTGAACTGTAGCTGCGTGCAACGATTGAAAATATCGCTCAGTATATGCAGTTAATAGACACAGTCTGAACCAGGAACACCACGAGACGACGAGGTTAAGACAAATATAAGACTGCCACAGGGAACAAACAGGAACTTAAAGACATGCAGGGGTAATTACAGAACTATGGACAGCTGGAATAAATGAAGGAGGGAGAAACCAATCAGAGGGAGAACTGGCAAAACGAAGAAACACAGAACATGGACCATGATAGTTTCTCTGCTAGATTAGATAATTTCCTCTATTTTCCTTCATTGATGTTGAAAAATGCTGAGGAAACCTTTTTCTTTCTCTCTGCCTCTTCTGGAGCTGCTGTGTTTGTGGCAGAAGGTTAAATAGAAACGGTCCAATGATGCTAAAGAGTTGATGTTGCTGAAAACTGCTGCTGGTTTCTGTCAACATTTCTTGATCTTCTCTGCTTTGGGAATCAGATCCTGACAGTGAACAGATACTGAACACAAAACAGAGATGAACAAAGATGCTGTCTGACAATTGAACAAGGTTCTGGTTCTGAGGACGGATCAGATCATTTAGCATCTGATCAAGTGAAGGAAGAGACCTTCTAATGATAAAACCTCCTGATGTTCCAGATGGTTTGGTTCCAACTAAATCAGCCTTTTTCCTTCAGTTGTCTTTTCTTCTGTGTTTCAGCAGATGTTGGT
>NW_015152765.1:31819-34346 GCF_000732505.1 Cyprinodon variegatus | reverse complement strand
CAGCCTTAAAAGTTTGATATTTAAGTATTAGTTTTTAGATTTATAAAATGTGAAAAGGATGGAGAGCAAAAGGTGGAAGCAACCTTCTGGTAATTGTCTTTATTCACACATTTACAAATAGAAGCAGCCGTCTAGTCTGATTTATAAAAAAAGGTCAAACAGATTTCCAGCTATATTATGGGATAGATTGCTGGAAAAATTCAAGTCTCAAGTTTATTAGCACCTATAACAGGTCCTCAGAGGACACGGCCTCCGGTCAGATGGAACTGAACGCAAAGATCAGAGAGGAAAATAAAATAGTCTGCAGGTAGAGGATCAGGAATCAGTTGCAGCCAAACATCCATGCTGTTTGGAAATGCCTGAAAAATATCTCACAAACACACTCCAGGCTGTAGGAGATTTGCACTTAGTAATTAAGTTAAATCAATACTTTCTAACGCTTCTGTCCCACTTTGCTGATTTCTCCAGCGTCTGCCTGATGTCCCAGAATCTCCTAAAACTCTGGCAGATGCTGAACTTTCTATGGATTGTTTCTATTCTGGGCGTAAACGTAGAGGATTCATAACGAGTCCAGAACTTCTGTCCAAACGACTACCTAACTTTTGCATAACGGCAGTTTAATGCCCATGAAATGATGCGCAGTGTCCTGAGGGGGGCAGCGATGCGCTCGGAGGCGCCCAACATCAGATCTTAAATCTATAGAGTTGTGTTCTGCTGGTAGCTGGTAGACCCTGAAAAGGACGAGAAGAACTTGTAGCAGCTTTGAGGATTAACAAGTTTTTCTAATGTTTGTAGCACAGAAGTTGTAGCACTTTTATCAAACAAAATCTGAACCATCCATCCATGGATATTCTCCCACCGGGTCACACCTCTAGCAGTCAATGGGCCAAAGGTGGAGTACTTCCTGGACTGATCATCAGTTCATCGAAGGGAAAAGCAGAGAAACACTGTCACACCTGAGGACCATGTAGAGATGCTAATAGCTGGGTTTCAGTCACGTGATGATTATGACACGGCCAGGGGGCGCGATTTCAGATGGAGGGCAGGAAGTCTATGAAGTTAGCGTAAACATGGAGGACACCGTTACCGAGAGCCCGTATTGTATGGAGTTAGAGCCTGTTTCAAGACGATACAGGGAGTTGATTGACAGATATGTTGGACGTGACTCTGCTCCTCCAGACCGCAGACGTAGGTTTAAAATCCATTTTATACGGCGTTGTTCTGTGAACTTTTTACACTTTTCACCTTTATGAACGACAATCTTTGGTACTCTGTAAAAGCTCTTTTCCTTTTCTCGGTNGGTTTCAGTCACGTGATGATTATGACACGGCCAGGGGGCGCGATTTCAGATGGAGGGCAGGAAGTCTATGAAGTTAGCGTAAACATGGAGGACACCGTTACCGAGAGCCCGTATTGTATGGAGTTAGAGCCTGTTTCAAGACGATACAGGGAGTTGATTGACAGATATGTTGGACGTGACTCTGCTCCTCCAGACCGCAGACGTAGGTTTAAAATCCATTTTATACGGCGTTGTTCTGTGAACTTTTTACACTTTTCACCTTTATGAACGACAATCTTTGGTACTCTGTAAAAGCTCTTTTCCTTTTCTCGGTCCGAACGATTGGAGCAGCCGTAAACTACACGAAACATAGGCATTATTTCAGACGGCAGAGCCTCAGCTACTTCACTTCCTGCCCTCCATCTGAGTTTCGCGGCGTCGCGAAGCAGCACTGTGACACCACGCGAAACCACGCTATTAAGCTAAGAGTCCTGTGTTTGGAGAACTCCCTGATCCACAGGAAGAACATTCAAACTCTGTGCAGAAAGACAAACTGCATCACAGTGAAGCCTGAATTTTCCCACATTACTAAACAAAAAACACACCAAAAAAAAATTCAAAGTAAAGGTTTGAGGCTGAGAGAGCACTGAGATCACTGCTGAGAGTTAAAATAAGGGATGTTAAAATGTAGACAAATGATGCTGTTTGCTCATTGCAGCTTTGATTGTTCACACCTAGTTATATTTTTTAATTCCTATAAGAACTTGGATGATGTCGTTTTCTCATATTCCGCTTTGTGCTGATCCCTAGTAAGAGAGTAAAAATATAAACTCACTACCAGCCTTTGGGAGAACAGATCTGGGAAATCTTACACTAAAAAAGTAGACGAGCATTTCAACAAGGAGGACATCAAGCGACTAAAGAACTAAAGATGGCGGAGTTTTCTCTATTGTCAGGGTTCTGCCCTCTGCTTCCATTGGTTTTTAGTTTCTGTGCTCTTTGTAGTTTTCTATCAGTTCTGAGTTCTTTACTTACTCTCTGTCGCCCCCTTGTGCTTGTTTCTTTCCTCCTTGGCTTCCTCCTAGTTGGTCTTGCCCACAGTTGCACCCCCGTCTCTGGTTCCCTATGTTAGAAATCTGTGTTCTGCATGGTCCAATATGGTGTATCAAATAAAAAAAAAATGATGTACTAGTTTAATAATGCAGAAGCTATTAGTCGGCTATATTCTATTCAGTCTATTTCTATAGC
>NW_015152765.1:25699-26667 GCF_000732505.1 Cyprinodon variegatus | reverse complement strand
CAGCAGAACCAGGCTCAGTGTGAGCCTATATATAGTTTTCATTTATTTTCTAATATATGAAAACTATTTATTTTCTGAGAATGTGTTTATTTAAGAACAACTATGCAAATTAACAAACATCTAGAAAAAGTAGACTATATTCTATTATTTTCCATGTGAATCCCAGATTGTTCATTCCTTTTTTTCTTTTCTACAAAGTGCTTTAAATCAGTCCTAGCTGTCTTTATCCAGGCTGGCTCTGATCCTGACCTTTGCAAAAGGAGTGCATGCAGTTAGCCTCGCTGCATGCAGTTAGCCTCGCTGCATTCATTTATCCTCGCTACATTCAGTTAGCCTCGCTGCATGCAGTTAGCCATGCTGCATGCAGTTAGCCCTGCTGCATTCAGTTAGCCATGCTGCATACAGTTCGCCTCGCTGCATTCAGTTAGTCTTGCTGCATGCAGTTAGCCTTGATGCATGCAGTTAGCCATCCTGCATGCAGTTAGCCATGCTGCATGTAGTTAGCCTCGATGCATTCAGTTAGCAATGCTGCATGCAGTTAGCCATGCTGCATGCAGTTAGCCTTGCTGCATGCAGTTAGCCATGCTGCATGCAGTTAGCCATGCTGCATGTAGTTAGCCTCGCTGCATGCAGTTAGCCTTGCATCATGCAGTAAGCCATGCTGCATGCAGTTAGCCTCGCTGCATTCAGTTAGCCATGCTGCATGTAGTTAGCCTCGCTGCATTCAGTTAGCCATGCTGCATGCAGTTAGCAATGCTGCATGCAGTTAGGCTCGCTGCATTCAGTTAGCGTTGCTGCATTCAGTTAGCCATGCTGCATGCAGTTAGCCTCGCTGCATTCAGTTAGCCTTGCTGCATTCAGTTAGCCTTGCTGCATGCAGTTAGCCTTGCTGCATGCAGTTAGCCTCGCTGCATGCAGTTAGCCTTGCTGCATGCAGTTAGCCTTGCGGCATGCAGTTAGCCTCGCTG
>NW_015152765.1:21911-24590 GCF_000732505.1 Cyprinodon variegatus | reverse complement strand
CTGCATGCAGTTAGCCTTGCGGCATGCAAGATTTATGGAAATACCTCACCAATATAACGACAAATCAAAGGGCTTTAGTCGTCATTAAGGAATAGATATTTATCTTGTACGTGTAAAAAAATTATTTTCACTTCAGGCTACGTTCACACTGCAGCCTGAAGTGACCCAAATCAGATCTTTCTGCCCATATGTGACCCGGATCTGATCTTTTCATGACAGTCTGAACAAAACGGATCAGATTTATTCCAGTGCGATCCAGGCCGCTTGGCTCTGTGATGTTGCAGAGCTTTTATTTTAACCATCTTTAAAAGAATATCGGCATGTTAGTCTCATCAGATCTATGTTATCTATAGTGATGGACAAGTTAAACATTCTAACATCATAAAGGTAAAATGCTTGATTAGTCTGCTTTCAAATTCTGCAGAATAAAAAGTTATCTGGTATTTTTAAAGCATCATTTGCATTTAATGTCTGATATTCTGTTCATAGTTCATAGATTGACTAACAGAGATCAGGAGATTAAAAGGAAGAACAGGATTATAATCCAACTTCTAGTCTTGAACTAAATTAGTTTTTCTGATTTTAACTCATGCAGAAAACGCAAAAAGTCAAACAGGTTTATGTAAAATACAGAAACAACATGATAGCAAACATACAAACATTAATTTACACTTTAATCTGTTTATGTAGAAACAAACAGGACTAATTAATTATAGATTAACAGGGATTTATCACCGAGGACATTTAGAACAGCTGATTATTGCTAAATAAGGCGAAGGAAAGAAAATACAAAGAAAACATTCGATGCCCCATTTTTACTGTATTTCAGCAAACTTATTTCATTCTGTAGTAATGATTTCAGCCTTGTGCCGCTGTTGGAGTGACAGCTCTATACCGCCACTCCAGCTGTGTGACAGGCTGCCTCAGAAACCCTGGAGGGGTCTGCAGGCTAATGCTTAGCATCAGCAGCAGCTTCATCCTTTAGACCCGCTCTGTGGATCAACCTGATCAGGTGTCAAACTGAGCAATTCCACCTCTAAACTCTCACAAATTATTAAATCTTATATTTACTGTAATAATCCAACTATTTATGTACAGCAATGCTGTGCATGCAAACCCAAATATCATTGTTACAAAACATTAATACTTTGGAGTGAATTAATTATCAGTTTTAAAGTAGAAATCAAGATTCTACGGAAGAGGATTAGGGCCACTGAAAAAAAAAAAAGTAAACTGATTTTTACATTTTATTTCAGTTTAACATGGGAAAAAAAGTAAAAAAAAAAATTAAAGTCAGAATTCTGACTTTTTTCTCAGAATTCTGACTTTAATCTCAGAATTCTGACAATAAAATCAGAAAAAAACATAAATCAAGCGGAACACTATGGCAATAGCCATACTGCTCCACTTGTGAAAGTAAAATCTGTTGGGCTCTTTTTGGCATCAGGATAATTATTCTTATTGACACATCGCCAGACAGGACACTGTAAACAAAGCCTGGTTCTGCTGGAGGTTTCTTCTTGTTCAAAGGAAGTTTTTCCTCTCCACTGTCACCATATGCAAGGCCAGGAGGAGATAATCCTGCAAATAAATGACTGCATAAGCTTTGGTTCCTGCATGATTTGACTGAACTGTGTCTTTAAAGAGCCTTGAGATGAGACGTTTTGAGGATATAAATAAAAATAAAGAATACTTTAAAAAACTTAGTAAAATAAGACTGTAATTCCAGAGAAGCTGCAAAAATGTCAGTGAAATGTTGTGCTCCATGCCGACAGAGATATTAAATTATCATAGTATCAGACTAAAATATGTTAGAATAGAACCAGCAGCCCTCTGGGTCATATTAGTTATTAAAGATTGCTTTGCAGGTTGACAAATATGTGATGATGAAATGCAGCCTTTCAGTTGATCAACACCTAAATCAGCCTGTTTTTCCCTTTGCTTTCCAAAGCTATGGCGGCTCCTTAAAGAAGTGTTTTTCAGTGCGTCAGGCAGCCACCCTGTCCTCTCTTTCACCCCGAAATACAGAAATACTCCCTCTTCATCTTGCCCCCCACCCACCACATCCTCCTCCGCCTCCAGCTGCCTTTGATCCGCCCCTGCAGCCACACTGGCAAGATGACAGGCTGAGAAAGGAGAGAGCGGAGAGGAGGAGGCAGGGAAGGAGGAGAGAAAGACATGACAGCTTCTCAACAAGTGCAGATCGTCAAGGGAAGAGAGGGGGAGCCGTGAGTGAAAGGAAGAGCGTGTTATTCTGATGATGAGCTCCTCGCCATGGGAGGAGAAGGAGAAGACATACGCGGCATCAAAAGGTGCTCTAGTTGGGTTAAGCATGCAGGAACTACCTGATCTCTTCTAAAACACTGCAGTCACCTGGTCTGCTGCTGTTTGGCTCAGAATAACATTATAAAACACATGAAGGTCCAAACAAGCAGCATCGCCAGAAGGAATCCTGCTTTTCTATGCATTATTTGTACAAATAGACAATTGTTTCTAAATCCTTTAAACATCACAATTAGCCTCACAGTGAGACTGAAACGCATTAATTACTATGAACCCCCAGATAGTGCTTTAGTTTGACTTTACCTGCATAAAGCTTCCTATCATTGAAAAACATCAACATTAAAATGCCCTTTAAGGACATTAATTAAAATGCTTTTAACTATATTTCATAAACAT
>NW_015152765.1:17770-19217 GCF_000732505.1 Cyprinodon variegatus | reverse complement strand
ATAAAGTGGCCGGTGAGTGTATGTTGGTATATCTAACCAAAGACTTTGTCCAATAGCTCCTCTCAATGTTTAGAGAAATCTAAGTAGACTAATGTTTCAGATGTAAATGGAGCTATTCTGTAATGTTTCAAACCTCCATTTGTTTTGCAAGAGAGTAAATATTTCTAATTTCCTGAGAAACTACCAATATTCAGACAGACCAGGACGATTTTCAACAGGATTTATTTTTTAACCAATGTTAAAAGCGAGCGGCTGGTCGTCAGCAGGGAGGATAACTGGATTCTCTGCAGAGATGGAAAACACAGGTCAGTGACTGACCTGGTTTAAAGTCCAGTCCGATCCCAGAGGAAAGGGAGGAATCCGGGAGGGAGATTGTCCGCCGTTTGCAACCTTTGCCGCTTCCAGGGCCAAGAGTGAAGACAAGCAGAGCGAATGAAAACCCCAACCATCAGCGCCAAGACCATGACACTATTTCCAACGTAAAAATATCAGTCTGGAAGGTGCCTGTGGAAATCATAGACTGTGGTTTAACTGAATTTCCTTTTTTTAAATCATGCTTTGTCAAATTTACTAATTTAGGTTTGATAACGTTTAAGACAAAAAGAGAAAATGGAATAATCTTTAATTATTTCATAATTGTAGCACAAAAAGTTTGCATGAATTCATCCTGCAAGTCATCGGATGAACTCAGAGTTTTAGCCCAAACTGAGTGATGCTGCTTTTATAGACTGAACCAAAAAGACAAATAAGCTAAACTCATTAAGCAAAGTGAGCCCAGAGGGAAACCTGGAGCTTTTTAAACTCATTAATAAACATTAAAGCATAAAGATGAACATGAAACACGTTTTACAGGGTCATCAGTTTTAAAGGGTGAATGTAATTATTCTGCAGAAAATATGAATAATTATGAAATTGCTAGGAAGCATTTTATTAAATGTGTCTCTCTGTGTTCGCTTCTTCGGTGTAAAAGCAAAATTAGAAAATATTTGCAAAACTACAGACTAAACTAAGTTATGTGGTTAAACCATTGGTGGAATCAGTGGACACTAAAGAGATTGATGGACTGATAAGGCAACATGTCATTAACATAATTATGCCAGACAGAATTGAAGATCTGCTTCTTGAGAAAACAGACCAGACTTTTATAATCTGGCTACAGATTTTATTCCCACAGAAAGGCATCTAATAAGAAAATGACTTCTTTAGCTCTCTGTCCTCCTCGGCTTTATCTGGGACCGGGTAACAGGGACAGCAGTCTCAGCAGAGACTCCCAGACTTCCCTCTCCTCAGACTCCTCCTCCTGCCCCTCTTGGGGAAGCCTTGGACACTTCCAGGTCAGTCGAGGAATATAGTCCCTCCATGGTGTCATGGGTCGTCTCCTGGGCCTCCTCCCAGTGGGACGTGCCTGGAACACATCCAGGGGAGGCGTCTGAAAAAGATGTCTGAG
>NW_015152765.1:12389-14899 GCF_000732505.1 Cyprinodon variegatus | reverse complement strand
ATTACAATAAAAGCAATAAAACAGCAGCAATAGTTTATTCCAGGCTGAGGTAGTGCAGGTAAGGTGCAGTCTCTGGTACAGTGTATGTGTGTGTGAGAACAAGGAACAAAAACTTTTTACAGGCCAAAGCATTTGTTTAACAAATAAAAGTACTGTATAAACGTTTGTTTTTGTTGTTATTTTTTGTTATTTTTTACAAATAACTACTGTAATGTACTGTAAAATAATATAGTTATAAATAAATAAATAATAATTTTAATCATCAATACGAACTGAAGGGTTAATATTGCGGGTATCAGCACCGCCCCGCCATGACGGATTGGAACGGGAGAAAATTAAAAAGGATTATGAAAAAAAAAATACAGAGTACAGTAGGACAAATAGTGATTGACGTGTACAGTTCAGTATTTCACAGCTGTTCTGACGGAGCCGCTGTCCGCAAAAAGATCCTTATAAACCGACATGTCACCATCGATTATGTTTGAGAACTGTAATGAATGGCTTATCAAAGGGTCCCATTCTTGAGCTACACGCTGAAGTTCAGTGGCCATTCTCAGCATTGTTGCTAAGCGACCAAGTGTACGTGTACAGTACTGTACATATTAAACCATAACGTTCTTGACACACATTTGGGAGAAGGCACGAAGAGACTGTTTAGTCAATCAGAATGCAGAACGCAATGCATGATGCTAATCCGTGAAGCAGCGAGAGCGTGAAAAGTGAACCGCGTTATAGTGAGGGTTCACTGTAATTCAATTTAGTTTATTTCTATAGCACCAATTCACAACACATGTAATCTCAAGGTACTTTACAGTTAACCAGATCATCCAGTTTTCTATCTAAGGAAAACCAGTTGATTTCATCAACTCATCGACTTGAAGGCAATCCCTCAAACCAAGCATGCTTGTAGCGACTGTAGAGAGGAAAAACTGATACAAAAGGGTTAGGGTTAGGGTGTGCCAGTCACACAAGCTCCGAGCCAGCTCCCATGTCAGAGGATGAANTAATATATATATATATATATATATATATATATATATATATATATATATATATATATATATATATATATTATATATATAATTTTATTGTTTTCATTTGTCGTTGGAACGGTGATGAGAGGTGCACCCCCAGGTGGCAGGAACTGTCGTCACAGTCACAGGGGGTGATTGACAGGTCAAGTGAAATCACTGAAAGAAGCAGCTGGAGGTGAAATCGTTTGGATCTGGTCAGCGGAACAAAACAAAAAAATCAGCAGTCCAATGTTACACTGTCTTTTTCGAGGGCCTGGTTTACCTACAAGGCTTGGCTAACTGCATGCAGCAAGGCTACTGCTTTATTCTACTTTACCTGCCTGCTTTTTCAAACATCAGGATCTGACCCAGTGTGGATAAAGACAGGTAGGACTGATTCAAAGCACTTATTAGAAAAGGCAAAGAAGTATGAACAAACAGTGATTCACATGGAAAGTAATATAATATTGTATACTTTTTCTAAATGTTTTTTAATTTGCATAAGTGCTCTTAAATAAAGCAAATATCAGAAAATAAATAGTTTTTATATCTTAAAAAAAATCTAAGGCTAACTGATAGCTTCTCCATTTTTTTTAAGATTTGTTACACCATATTGGACCATGCAAAATACAAATTTGCCTTTGTAAAGCAAAGGAAGGGAAAAATGTATGTACAAAAAGTAAACATGTACATGAAATTATGCTTTGGATTCAAAGTGATTTAATAATGTTTTTTGTTGTTGGCATTCATATAAATATAATGGTGTGATAACTTACCATACACTGGTTTTGGATTTGTTTTTTGGTATACTGTACGTCTATTTGGAAGTATATATATATATATATATATATATCACAGGGGTGGCCAATGATTGGCTAAAGGCTCCCCCCTATCTAGCCCCCCACGGACCCTTCTTTAAAAGCAGCAGAATAAAAACAAGCATCTTTGCTTTCCAACTATACAAACCGCTGTTATCCCAGGTATTTAAGGAATAAAGGCTTTATCCTCATAAAACCTGAGAAAAACTCACCATTTCTAGTCAACCTGACAAAAAAAAATATTGTACATATGGAAGTGAAACTGAAGAAACAGGCCAAATGCATTAGCAGCTACACTGCAGGGCACCTGGGAATTTCCACTGCCGGTTGACAGACCTTGTCTCTGTATGACTTATTCACTTAACAGGGTGATAAAATCCTTTTGCAATAGAAAATATACTTTTCTCCTCAAATGCCAGAGTGGTGAATACTGCTATTTATATAACATATATACTCTTTAAACCACACAGTGCTTTGCAAAACTCCATCTTGCAGAACACAGACACTAAGGGTTTATGTTCAACGATCAGCCGTTTATCTGACCAGCCTGTGAAAAAAAAGATGTAGTTGAAATCAGTTACAACTTAAGCCGTTATCTCAGGTCCGTGTTTGATGTTGGTCTGTGGGAATCTATAGCAACCCAGTTTCTTTGAGCTGCCTAATGCATTTGAACTGATCT
>NW_015152765.1:8287-10054 GCF_000732505.1 Cyprinodon variegatus | reverse complement strand
ACAGGAGAGGAGCCTGATAACTAAAAGATCTGCCTAAGATTCTACTTTTAGAAATTCTAGGAACCACTAGTAAACCTGCAGACTGAGAGCGAAGTGCTCTGTTAGGAACATAAGGAACAATCAGATCTCTGATATCAGATGGAGCTTGGCCATTTTAGGCCTCATGTGTGAGAAGGAGGATTTTAAATTCTACTCTGGATGATGTTCTGGAATACCACACCTTACAGGCAGGTGTTAATTAAACAAAAATTGTAACAGCTTTGCTATTATTTTCTGACAAATGTGCCCTGACTAGTAATTTTCATTAGCATTTTGGTTAAAATCATTAACTTTTTAATAATTGCCTTTGGTTGATTTTGAGCCAAATCAAACCCTTTTTTAACAAAATATTTCATCTGCATCTAAGTTTCAATATTAGACTGTCTTTATGCCAAAAGCATTTAAACATGTAACGGAGTGTAATCTAATATTTCTGCTCTTCTGCCATTTGGTAAACTCATTCCAAAAAAGCAGCTGTCTAATGTTTTCTTTTTTTGTTGCAGGAAAAGACTGAATTTATTTCAGAATTGGGCCACAGTGTTCTTTACATCACCTCCATCTGTGCCACGAGGGAGTAATGCTGCTGATTTAGCTCCTTTCACATTACACCAAACATGACCAAGCAGCTCCAATTTATCTTCTCTCCTTACTTCCTCTCTCTCTCTTCACTCCAAAGTCGCTCTTCTCCTCTGGGATGACCACAAGGAAGATTTTACAACTTTACATTTTACGCTTTACTGACTGAAATACGACCTAAATGTTTGTCAGTTTCCCTCTTGGCTGCTAATGTCAGCTCTAGTGACCCCCTACCCCCCCCCCCAGTGTGCTGACTGCAAAACTGCTACAATCACACATTTCCAAATGCTCAGCGTGGGCAGCTGTAGTTAAAATTGCTTTATTGGCTATATCGCTGTCTGAGACGCTAAACTGTAAATTTGTCTGAGAAGTATGCTTTACAGCAGTTGCTGCATACCCACCCACACCTCTTTTCCAACTCCTTAATTTCTTTGAGTGCTCTGAAAGGCAAATCATTTGGCCAAAGTTACAGTCCGCACTTTATGTAATTTCCTTACGTGTTTCGCCATATCTGGGTATTGCTGGTCACCCTACTCTGGATATGAAATTTCCTATAAATCACAAAGAACTACAATTACAGAAAGCTATAAACATTTATTTCTAAAGTAAAGCTGTGTTGCATGTCCAGTTAATATTTCTGTTTTCATTTCTTTTACACAACAGATTGAAAAATAAATGAATGTCAGCAGGAAACAACATAGTCCCTGCTAGAGTATGTAAAAAACACTGTTAGTGTTCATAAATAGGAGTTTCTTAAGAACCTTCACAAATCAATTTTGTACAACAAAAAAAGAAAAAATTTTTTTTTATTACATTACACAATAGTTGGTTGGTTACATTTTGAAAACAGTAAGTGTAATAGATCTTTGTCATATTTAAAAATAAAGTTTCGAGTGAAACTTGTTTGTTTTTTTGCTTTTTTTAAAGCTACAGTGTGTAACTTTTAGCGACATCTAGCGGTCAGACTGCAGACTGCAGTAACATGAACATCTCCCCCCCACCGCTTCTCCCCCCCAACAGTACGGCGAGCGTTACGGGACAAAATGTCTTCCACGACGTCCGCATCACCTACCTTCTCAAGTGATGAGGGTTGTTTACATAGATAATTTTACAGATATTCCGTAAAAATTCAAAAAATATCCACTGGACTTG
>NW_015152765.1:4196-7878 GCF_000732505.1 Cyprinodon variegatus | reverse complement strand
GTTTCTTCTGCCTATACGCTTTCTATTGTTTTACGTCCTAGTCACGTGACTAGGACGTAAAACAATAGAAAGCGTATAGGCAGAAGAAACGTAACAGTACCACAAAAAAATGGCCATTAATGTACCTCCACTACGTTTTGCAGTGTGGACCAACGTAGTGGGGGTACATTTTCCCATGAGACTGGGTTGGCTGGAATGAGCCTGTCCGAAACACCTTGGATTTTTTTGAAACAGAGGTGTATTTCGAGCTTACCCCCGTCACGTGACGATGTTTCATTTCGTCACACCTCATTCTGAGCTGCTCGGAAATTCTACTAATCTGGGCATTTGAACCATAGACATAAGAGTAGACTCTGCATTGACTGCCGCGGCTAAAAAAAAACCCAGAAATTACGGGCGCCATCTTGAGGAGGTCGACCTGCTATCCCTACCTGCTGCTTTAAACAGAACAGAATAGAATGCCTGTGCATCTGCTGCGTATTTTTGTATAGACAAACAGACTGTTGACATCAGGGCTTATTACTAAATAAACACAGACATCCCAAGTTCCAAAAACTCATTCCAGGAAGATGCCACGGTGTCATCATTCCTCACCATGGGCAGTTCTAGACGGGGGGCAGTATTCCTGTAGATCATGTCCTGGCCCCTGTACTGAAGAAATAATACTTAAAAGAAATTCTAATGATGATGCGCTGGAACAGACATGGTTACTGATACGTCCTTTAGATCTATTTCATTTTTTTCTTTACAAATTATGATTTACTAATTATATAAAAACAATAAGGGGATAGCTTCAGTGGTATTGAGATAGGATCCCAGTTTTCATCTGCTAAATGTTTCTTATTTTTCAAAACAAAAACAAACAAAATAATAATTTTTACAGCCAGATATATCCGTTTTTCTTGAGTTCTAATTCAGATTTTATAGAAAAGGGTAATTTTAAATTAAGTGAAAAATATGTAAAATTCCTAAATTAAGAATGTATAATGACCTCATAAGGAATTACATTTTTATTGAACCTATTTGAATCGAAATTTCACTTCATGCAGCTCTCTTAATATATTTGAATCCCTTGCCATGTTTTTTATTTCATGCTTTTCTATTCCCCCATGAAAACACGCTGGCCCCCTCCCGGCCCCATGGTACATTTGGTCTAGAACCGCCACTGTTCCACACCTTCACTAGACGTGGATATACTTTAGTATATTCTGCTGTAAAATTAGTCCTATATTTTCGTTTTTTACTCGAGGATTAAACCTCTGCCGTTTCACAGGATGCACAGCTTTGAGTGGTAACCAGGTGACTGCCAGAGAGTAAACAGAAACTTATCAGACTGATCCAACCAATTCTCTGACAACCAGTCGCCTGGAACATACATATCTATATGATATTATAAATGACATACATTAACTGATTAAAGAACAAATGTCACTTAAATTCTCCCATTAATACATAAGTCTATGTGTTTTCAGGTTTAGCTGTCGGAAGACATAGGCTATAACACAAGTTTAACCCCCCATTAATCAACAAAAATTTATACAAATCGTACCGTTTCTGCACAGGTGGGTTAAATTAGCCTGGGTGCCATTCCGAACTTAGTCCCGCCCACAATGTTTGAGGTCGGGAAGTTCGGTCTGGCATTGTTCAATAGTAGCACGAGTATGCTCGCACAATATCTGGCGGGCCAATCAAATTGTCAGGGCGGGCTTTATACGATGATGGACAGATGATCAACAGTAACGTAATCAACCACGTCACCAAAGCGCGCTTGGGTGACAACAACAATGGCTGCCGCTGGAGAGTTGAGGTGTGTAGATTCTGCTATTAGGTCTGTTCTAGAAGATATCGACAGCAAATTAATTTTAAAAGAGGAACAGAGAAACACGATCAAGGCTCATCTTCTTATTCTAGGCGTACAACTGCACGCTTTGATTTTTGTTGACAACAACTATGCATCGCTTAACATACGTCACGCACTCCGTTGCTCTTAATGGTTGTAGGTCTATCCAATTGAGTGCAGAGGCATTTTTTTTCCTGGTTCGTTCAAAACACGCCCCATAATCACAGCTCTATGGAGCAGTATCAGACTCATATTCTGACTAGAATTGAGTCGGACTACGTCAGGCTAGGGTTAAATAGGTCTACCATGTTAAATGTACTCCCATGTACAATTATAAAGCAAAGAGGAAGGATTTATTATTCCTTAAGACTTTCATGTTTTGCTTGAAGAGCACAGTCTCCATAAAATATATATTTGCTTTATGCAGTAGGGCTGACACCATCTGGACCCGCAGCCATTCTGGTTCAGTCTCTCTCTGCCTCTTCACCTGATTTCTAGAGACAGACAGGTGGAAGGAGAAGAGGAATAGAGAAGCACCACAATCTGATTTGATTTAGATTAAACACATGAAAACTGAAGGATAAATGGCAGAGAGGGAGATAAAATACAATTAAAAAGAGATAATGAACTTTTTATGCAATGTCCAATATATAAAGTTGTATAGACTAACTGGAGAAGAGAATAATGACAGAGAGAAATGCATTTTTATTAGATCGACACCTCAGTGGTTGAAGCATGGATACAGTACAACAGCATACCCCCACAGGGAAATGTTCCCACCCCCTCAAACTTGTCAAAGCAAGACTCCCGAGACATGAAGATCAGGTATGTGCAGTGCAAATTCAGGCAAATCGTTTTTTTTTTTCTTCAAAACCAATAAAGGACTTTACTTCCGTTTCTAAATCAAAAATGAGACAACGGAAAAAACCCGATTATCCTTCGCGTTAGCCCTCAGTGTTCAGGCAAGAAACACTGCAAAAAAAATTGGAAATTTTTTTAGATTCTACCAATTCCTTTTGGTAGTGATGTTAGGCTTGAGTCAGCCTGCTCGAAACACCTTCGATCTTTTTGAACCAGAGGTGTGTTTCGAGCTTACCCCCGTCACATGACGATGTTCTATTACTCAGATTATTACTATTATTCTATTATTCAGAGCTGCCTGGAAATTCTATCAATATGGGCATTTTAACCACAGACATAATACTGCTGTGTTCGAATTCATGGGCTGCGTCTTCCGAGGACGTAGTCTACGTGAACTGGATCCTTGGAAGTCCTTGAAAATAAGACGATTGGAAGAGTATGACTGTGGGTTCAAAAAGGTCTACCCTTCCAAGATTGTCTTGCCCTTACGCTCTGTTGCTTTGAGAACGTGACAGTTGACACAAAAAGCAAGAAAAGAATGAATACTAAACTTTCCAAACTGTTTCTTTTTTATTTTTATTTTTTTTTGTAAAGTGAAAAAATACTAAACTCATGAGAATCCCGAGTGGAATAAAGGTTCCAACCACCCGGAGCAGGAACAAATAAAAGCAAATGTAATGATAGAAACCTTAGTCAGTTAAATAACATGCTGTTGTCATTTTGCACATCTCTGATGTTGCTGCTATTATCAAATATCCTTTACTGTGAAAATGTCCGTTGCTGGATAGTGGTTATTATATATATATATATATATATATATATATATATATATATATATATATATATATATATATATATATATATATATAAGAAATAATTATACTTTCTCACCCCTCGTGGGGTGGTATGTGTCATCCTCAAGCTCGGGTCCTCTACCACAGGCCTGGGAGTTTGAGGGTTCTGCGCAGTATCTTAGCTGTT
>NW_015152765.1:0-2406 GCF_000732505.1 Cyprinodon variegatus | reverse complement strand
TCTGTTGTCAGTAGATCAACCTCCCAGACCACTCAGGCCTTCTAGTTCCAGCCTACTCTGTTCACCCAGAACTAAAACCAAACATGAAGAAGCAGCATTTAGTTCCTAAGATCCACTGATCTGGAACAAACTGTGACAAACAAACTGAGGTATTGTTATTTTAATGTTCTGATCCAACTGTTTTATTTTCTTCTCTACCTGCTTTTATCCTGTTTTTTCTTTCTCTTAGTTTTGGTTTAATTGTTTTATTTGTTCTACAAAAGCTGTTATTATTCTGCATTTATTTTTCTTCAATTTATTATCATCTTTATTATCTAATTCATGAAAAGCTCTTTGAATTGTGCTATACAAATAAACTTGCCTTGCTTTGGTTTTGAAAAGAAGTAGAACAATCTCCCAGATATGTTTACTGAAATTTTTAATCCTACAGGAGATCTGTCTGCTCGTTGCTCTCACTCTCTCTAAGCTACTCTGTTGAAGAACCAAATATGAGACCTAAAATAAATGAACTCATTGAATTAAAATACACTGATAAAATAGTTTATTTGCACAGAGAATTAATCAAACTAAATCAGCAGAAAGTGTTACATAACAATCAGCCATGTTTCAGTACCTTTTCATGGGGCTTTATAAAATAAAAGGTTTACAAAATAAGCAACTCGTAAAGAATATTCATTATCTTACATTTCTGTTCTTTCATTTGAAAAATCTCATCAGTTCTTAAGTTGAATTTATGTTTGGAGGATATGTTTTTTTCCCCATCAGTCGTCTTTGTTGGTCTTTAGAGGTTCCTTAGACTGAAGCGCCACATCAGAGCCGACAGACTCGTCTTCTTCGTTGAGGACCTCATCATCCTCTTCATCCGACTCGTTGGTGACATACGAGCCTTTTTGTCTGGATAAACACCAGAGCAAAATGGCGATTGTACAGAGAAAGACCAGCAGCACAACGGAGATGATACCTGTGAGGTAAAGATATGGAAACAGTAAACACTGATATCTATGAGAAATTTGTTTAAAAGAGCCTGATTTTTGTGGATTGTGTTGAAAGTTAATGTGTCATTCAGAGCAGATGCCAGTGAAGGTTTCAGGATTGGACCAAGGATCAGATTAAAACCAGCAGGTCATAGATCAACACAAACTCCTTCATGGTTGCATAAGTCATCAGTTACCAAGCAAACATGTTTAAATTATTCATATATACTAATATTTTATCTACATTTTAAATCAATTTAACCTTTTATTTAGCAGATTGTCAGACATTTTAATAATCGACATTAGGGCAGACCTGGGACTCAAACGTTGAGTATAATACTACTGTAAACCCATAAACCTCACCTGAACAGTTTAGACCTCAAAACCTTCATCTTTCACATAAGGCTATAACTTTTAGGGAATGTGTTCCCACACTCAGCAGTAAGCCTGATCATCTATTCATCATATATCTCATATTTATCCTCTGTCATCTCTCTATAGGGCAGGGTTGTCAAATTTAGGTCCTTGAGTTCAGATATCCAGCATCTTTAAGCTGATCCAACACACATCAGTCAAATGGTTGCTTTACCTCCTCGTTATCTAATCAAGTTCTCCAGTAACTGTCATATTGATCCTAAGCTAGTATCAGTCATTATCATCATTGTAACGTTGAAGCTTAAATTTCAGGAAATTGCTCAATTTCCTTTGCAATTCTGCTTAGTGCTGCTTCTTTGTTTGTGCAACAGTGCACCTCTTTTTCACTCTCTGCAGCTCACCGCCCCTCCCCTCATCTGAGAGCTAAAGGAACCTGCAGCAACACTTTTCTCTCGTTTTCCCACCCTGCAAATTCATTTCAATTTGGTTTATTTCTATAGCGCCAATTATCAACACGTGTCATCTCAAGATATTTTACAGTTTACCAGATCATACAGTCAATTTGATTAAAAATTTTCTATCTAATGAAAACCAGTTGATTGCATCGACTCATTGACTAGAATGCAATCCCTCATATCCCAACTAGGTTTGCCTTAAATTGATTGATTAGACTGCAATTTTTTTTCCACTAATTTAAATATCTTTAAATCCACATTAACATGAATTCATCACACTGTAGTAAACAGTGGAGGCAGAAGATGTCTTTCAGTCATCAACGCACACATTCAGTGACACACAGGAGCTCTTTCAAGCTGGGCACCGTTTCATTCAAAACACCTGTCCCATCAACCAGGAATCAGAAATACTTTAATAATCCCATGGCGACATTACTTTCGTTACATTACTTCATCTTTAAAGCTACAGTGTGTAACTTTTAGCGACATCTAGCGGTCAGACTGCAGACTGCAGCAACATGAACATCTCCCCCCACCGCTTCTCCCCCCCAACAGTACGGCGAGCGTTACGGGACAAAATGTCTTGCACGACGTCCGCATCA
>NW_015152764.1:32268-34390 GCF_000732505.1 Cyprinodon variegatus | reverse complement strand
TTTTACTCTTAAAATAAGAAAACACAATTACGTTGTCTTATTTTAAGTGCAAATTATCTAATTATCTTATTTTAAGAGTAAAATTACTCATTCCATTGACAAACTACCTCATTTACCTACTCAAATTAAGGGTGAATACACTTAATTTAAGAAATGTTTTACTTATTTCTAGATTGTTTTTGCAGTATAAAGGTCTGGCAGGTGACTTGTAGGCCATCTGGCATTATGAGAGGAGGACTGAGCCACTCACACTCGACCACGATCACTGACCTGTACCACCATCCCACAGTGCCACCCTCTGGTCAAAGGTGCACATAGCATGTGTGAAGTCATACCTTACAAGACAAATTTCCCTGACTCTTTTAGAGTGCAGGCCGATATTCCACGTTTCATCTTCACTGAGATGAAACAATATAACCAGTGATGACTCACAAGGGCTTCACACTTTCATCAGTAAAAGTCACACTAACATTTTCTTTAGGCATGCCTGTATGTGCTCTTGTGCGAGCAAACAGAATAGACAAAGACTGCTGGATAAGGTTTCCAAAGGTCTTCAAAAGAACTGAGAAAAAGTCCAGTTGCTTTCCAATTTATGCGTGTTGTGATTTACTTTCAGATTAAGTTGACATACCAATATATTCCACACTTGAAATGCGGTTGAGGGCCACAAAAATCATCATTTAGATTTAGACAAATTTTATTGTCATTTTGCATGCACAGTGTGTATACAAAACAAAATTCTGTTGCATACAGCTTACAACAGTGTAATGAGATTGCAGTTTGCGTAAGATAAACATTACCAAGACAAAGTGCAGCAGTGATCAGAATTTAACAATGTAGGATAAAAAATGAAACAGTTTGAATAATGGTGCAAAAGGGCATTAGTGTAAAAAAGATCAGTAAAGTGCAACACTAACTGGCCCTTTCAATTTTATTTCACTTGGCGTTAATGAAGATCAAGTTTATTAGATCAAGTAGATTAGTTTGCTCCATGTTTTCTATTTTGTAGTATTTTCTAGATTTATTTTAGTGTTTTTCTTTGTTGTTCTCTGTTGCCCTCTTGTGTGTGTTCCTTTCCCTTCGGCTTCCTCGTTGTCTCCTCTCACACCTGCTCCTTATCAGCCCGTTAGCGCAGCCTTTGTTTCAGTCGGCCATAAATGCTCTCCCTCTGCTGTCACTCTTGGCTGGTTCCTTGTCGTTGTTGGCCTGTTCACAATTGTTGCTAAAAAAAAAAAAAAAAAAAAGGCAAGTTTATTTTGCAGAATAGAGATATTAATATTCAGTTTAAATACATTTTACAGATCCTAGTATTTTCAACAAGCGAATGGTTGTTGTTACCCTGTCATGTCATTGTTATGAAATGCTATCTTTATCTTATAGCCTGCACCTCATGCCCCACCTTTTTTCTGTCCTACATGTAAGATTCGTCTGGTGAACAAGAATAACGATAGATTTTTTCTTTTAATCTTTTAAGAAATATCAAATAACTTGTTTACGAGTAAATAACTTAGAAAAGACTTAGAGAGTCAATTGGCAACTGTTTTCCACTCAATCAGCTCCAACTTTAGTTAACCTGCTGATTTTAAACAGCTTTCTGAGGTACTTTCCACTTACAGATGATCAGTCAATGACCAACGTTATCAGGCTCCTTTCTATATAACAATAAAACCACATAGTGCAGCTGGAGCCAGTAGCTCCTTAAACCAAAATCCTTCAATAGACCAAAACTTTCCAACTGTAACCTTTCAAGCTTCCAAATAATCTTTCTTTTGTGGGTGTTGTCTTGAGAATCTGGCCCAGGGGTGGAAAGTAATGAATTACATTTACTCAAGTTATTGTAATTGAGTACTTTTTATGAGTAATTTGTCATTTTCTGAGTAGTTTTTGAAATATGTAATTTTTACTTTTATTCGAGTAAATTTTAACCTAAGTAGTTTTACTTTGCTACATTTAAAACCCCCTCACGTTACTGAGTAAAAAAAAATAAAATACTGATGATGAAAAAATTGAATGTGGCCCTGCCTTGCAGTTACCCTTTGTATTGTCTCATAATCCAGTCCTGCGCTTCGGAAGATGGCAGTTGCTAATCACAACTTAGGGAGTATGGATGAGGAAAGGCCTG
>NW_015152764.1:27750-29339 GCF_000732505.1 Cyprinodon variegatus | reverse complement strand
CTGAAGGAGAAGCTGAGGAGGTCCACAAAAAGAGTTAATTTAAAATCTACAGAAATCCCAGAATGTATAAATAAAGAGGCTCCTTATGTATAATAGAACTTAGAATAAGTTATGAATATTTCAAAACTAAAGTTTAATGAGAAAAATGCTCAATGATGAGTTTAAGTGTTAACAAAATAGACTGTAAAAGAACCAGACTAACAAAAAAGACAGACATCCTATAAACAACTCAATACTAAATAGATTGCTTTTACCGGTAGTAACTACAGCTAGGAGTACATATGATAAGGTGCTATGACCGCTAGCAGCTTAAGTGAACACAAAAAACATCTTAATTCCACATGGATTTTTCAAAGGTTTCAAGGAATGGACAAACATATTAATTTTAGGGAATTCAACAAGGGGCAAATTATGAGTAGTCAAAAAAAAAAGTTAGTCAAAGCCGCTTCAAAACTGCAGCTTTTTGGTGTTGGAGTCTGAAGTGTTCACTGCTTATCAAAGGTGTAGAAACAGAGGGTGTCGTGTAGTGATCTAATGATTGAGCGGCCTCCTTGGAGCAAAGACTTGGGTTTTATTACTGATGCATATTTATTTATTTTTGAAGATTTACCAGCATATAAAGGATTAAAACAACCCTTACCCCAATTTGTACGGATTGTGGATTTATCCAATTTGAAGATGATGTCGTCTTTAAAACCAGAGAACTCAAACACACAGTCGTATCTCTTCCAGTCTTCAGGCTGGACAGATGAAACGTTTAACTCAACACTCATCTGGAAGGTTCCATCATTGTTTGCAAGGATATCTCCTTTCTCCACAGCCTCATGAATCTCTTCTCCATCTCTTCTCCAGAAAATGTCAGCAGTTTCGGGGTAGAAACCTGTAGCATGGCAGGTCACCACAGAGGTGGGAGTCCTCTGGAGCAGAGACACAGAGGGTCTTTCTATTTAAGAAAAAAATAAATAAATAAGAAAACATATGATCTTTGTAATTAATTTGCAGAGATCCTGTTGTTGCTGCATTTAAATTGTGTCACAAATATACCTTTCTTCTGCAGAAAGCTCCTCCCATGATGAACATATAAATGTAACCAGTCGGGACATTTATAGATGTAAAAATCTTTATACTGTTCTAATCTGGCTTTCATGGTGTCCCATGTGAGTTTTGTGAGTACAGCTTGTGGTTTGGGAGCAATCCATGTCAGGGTCTTCAGGTCCAGGGCTAAGATGTCTTCCCCATTATAACCATACTGATTATATCCTTTAATTTCTCCAGTCTCATCATCCCACTCACAGCCATCCATTCTCTGCAAAATGTAGGGACCTTAAAGACAAGAAAAAAAACAAAAGAGGGCACACTAACATATTAAAAAAGGAAAACAGTTAATCAAAATCATTAAAAAATAAATGTTTCTAAGACAGGAACAGACTTTAACATATCATATATGTACCACCAAATTGAATTTAACAAGAAAATAAATAAAAGAAGATAAACTAAAAACAGGTTTATGATGAGATTAAATGCCGCCTTTTTTGCAAGGATTATTGTGTTGTCTGAGCCTGTTTATATGCAGTTTAGGTAGTCCACCA
>NW_015152764.1:23978-26150 GCF_000732505.1 Cyprinodon variegatus | reverse complement strand
ACTAGAGGAGCACATCCAGCACGTTCGTCTAGTACTGCAACGCCTCCTAGAGGGTACATTGTTGCCAAGGGTCAACTACAGCCAGACCCAGTCAAGATAAGAGCTGTGGTAGAGTGGCCTGCTCCCACCTCACGCAAACAACTGCAGCGCTTCCTTGGGTTTGCCAACTTCTATCGCAGGTTCATTCAGGACTATAGCAAAGTAGCTACCCCTCTTACCAGACTCACTTCCCCTAAGATTCCATTCTCTTGGCCAGCTTAGCCCGAGCATGCCTTTCAGAGACTGAAGTGCCTGTTTACCTGTGCTCCTGTGCTCCTCCACCCTGACTCTTCCAGACAGTTTGTGCTAGAGGTGGATGCATCTGAGTCGGGGGTGGGGGCTGTCCTCTCTCAGCGCCATCCAGAGACTCACAAGCTTCACCCCTGTGCTTTCTTCTCCATGCGACTCTCTGCAGCAGAACAGAACTATGATGTTGGGGATCGCGAGCTGTTGGCTATAGTGTTAGCCTTACAGGAGTGGAGACACTGGTTGGAAGGATCCAAACACCCATTCCTCATCTGGACTGATCATAAAAATCTGGCTTATCTTCATTCTGCAAAACGCCTAAATTCACGGCAGGCTCGCTGGTCCCTGTTCCTTAGCCGCTTCAACTCATACCGCCCAGGCTCCCGAAACACCAAAGCTGATGCTCTCTCACGTCAGTTTTCCCCTGATTCAGCTTCTTCAGAGCCTGTGCCCATCCTGCCGCCCTCCTGTTTTGTGGGAGCTGCACAGTGGGAGATTGAGTCTATAGTTCGGGCAGCTCAACAAACCTCGCCTGATCCTGGCGGTGGCCCAGCTAATCGCTTGTTTGTCCCTGAAACGGCTCGTTCCCAAGTGTTGCAGTGGGGGCATGCCTCCACACTCACCTGCCATCCTGGTTTTCGACGTACCCTTCTGTTCCTCCAGCAAAGTTTCTGGTGGCCAGGCATGACTCGTGACACAAGAGAGTTTGTGGCTGCCTGTACCGTCTGCGCCCGTAGTAAGGCTTCTCACCTTCCACCTGCTGGTCTTCTACAGCCACTCCCTGTACCCGGCCGCCCATGGTCACACATAGCTGTGGATTTCATCACTGGTCTACCACCTTCTAGAGGTAACACTGTCATCCTCACTATTGTTGACCGTTTCTCGAAGTCTGTTCAATTTGTCCCTCTCCCCAAGTTACCCACTGCTCTTGAGACGGCAGACCTCCTAGTGTCACATGTTTTTAGGATTCATGGGATTCCTGTGGATATAGTTTCTGACAGAGGCCCTCAGTTTTCCTCTCAAGTGTGGCGGTCCTTTTGCCAAGCCATTGGTGCTTCCTCAAGTTTGTCATCTGGGTACCACCCACAATCCAACGGCCAGACAGGATTTGGGGGCGGCCCTCCGGTGTGTCTCTGCCAGGCATCCCTCCTCATGGAGCGTTCAGCTGCCCTGGATTGAATATGCCCACAACTCCCTAGTCAGCTCTGCCACAGGTATGTCCCCATTCATGGCCGCTAATGGCTATCAGCCTCCTCTGTTCCCCACCCAGGAACGTAACGTTGCAGTGCCTTCTGTTCGAGCCCATCTTTGCAGAGTTCAAGCAGTATGGAAGGCCACCCGAGCAGCCCTCACTCGTTCTGCCCAACGCAACAAGGTACTAGCAGATAAACATCGTTCTCCTGCCTCCCTGTACCAACCTGGTCAGAAGGTATGGTTGTCTACACGGGACCTCCCTCTACAGGTTGAGTCACAGAAGCTTGCTCCCCATTACATCGGCCCATTTGAGGTGGAGAAAGTTATCAATCCATCTGCTGTTAGATTGAAATTGCCGGACTCTATAAAGGTTCACCCTACCTTCCATGTTTCTCTGCTAAAGCCTGTGTCCTTTAGTCCCCTTAGCCCTCCGGCCGAACCTCCGCCTCCCGCCCTGTCCATTGATGGCCATCCTGCCTTCATTGTGCGGAAGATCTTGGATGTGAGGCGTCGGGGACGTGGTTTTCAGTATCTCATGGACTGGGAGGGGTACTGATAGGTGTGGCTTGAGAGTTGCTGGCTGCACACAGCTGAGACTAATCTTCATCTGGAGCAGTATTTGAAGCCTGGCTACCTGTGTGCTCACTGCCTGATGGTCACCGTTTGTTGGTAGATGTGCCAACTTCTCTCCCT